>NC_080029.1:77777669-78002180 GCF_030020395.1 Manis pentadactyla
AACACAGCATCATACAGAGACACACTCACACACACTCACTCACTCACCCACACTCAGATTCTCACAATCTGTCACACTCACACAACTACACACACAGACACAAACACTCACAGACTCACATGCAGTCACACACTCACACGCTCTCACACGCACACCTGCACAAACACACTCACACACACTCACACACAAACACCCTTTCAGTCACAATCTCACTCTCGTGTACACACTCACACCCTCACTCCCACTCACACACCTTCACCCTCACAGGCACACTCACACTTTCACACATTCGCTCACACACTCACACACACTCACAGAGATACACACACAGTCTCACCCACTCTCATACTCACGTACACACCATCCAACACTCAGACACACTCATACAAAAATCTCAGACGCAGTCGTGCAGACACACTTACACTCAGACACTCACAAACCCTGTCACACACACACTCACACACTGTCACACACAACCACACACGTAGAGTCACACTCACATACACTCACTTAGTAGCACGCAATCAACAACACAAAGCCTCGCACACTCAGAAATGTCACACACACTCACACACCTACACACAGACACACTCACACGCACTGGCGCACAAACACAAGTGCACACATATTCACAGCCTCGTATAATCACTCACACACTCCCACTCACACACTCACGCCCTGTAATGCATACTGACATACACAAAGAGCACACACAATCACACTATCAGAAATACACACACACACAAACACCCTCTCACACTCAAACACACACTCATATAAACACTCACACTCTCACACCTGTTCACACACCTAGCCTCAGAAACACATTCTCGCACCCGCTCATACACACTCACGCTTACATATACATGCTCACACACACACTCTCAACCACTCAAACACAGCACCTCACACACCTACACCCACACACTCCTACACAAAATCAGACAGAGACACACACTCACACACTCACAGACTCACACACACTCACACAGGTTCTCACACTGTCACACTCACAAAACTACACACACAGACACACTCTCACACACTCACTGACTCACATGCAGTCACACACACTCACACAATGTCACACACACACCAACACACACACTCACACACACTCACACATAAAACCATTTGGTCACAGTCACACACTTGTGTAAAAACTCACACACTCACTCCCACTCACAAAATTACCCTCGCAAACACAGTCACATTCACACATTCCCTCACACACTCACACACACTCACTGAAATATACTCACACACACTCACCCACTCTCACACTCATCTACACACATCCTCACACACTCTAGCACCCTCACATACAGGAGTCACAGACGCCGTTGTGCAGACACACTTACACTCAGACACTCACACACCGTCACACACAGTCACTCTCACCCACTGTCACACACAAACACACACAGATACACACTCACATACATTCACATATTAGAGCGCCATCACGTACACACACTGACTTGCACACTCACAAATATCACACACACACCTACACACAGACACACACTCACACAGACACACAAACGCTCACACATTCCCACCCTCGTATAATCACTCACACACTCACTCTCACACACCTACAGTCTTTCAATCACACTTAACAGCTCATATACAATCGCACTCACATAGACATGCTCACACACACTCTCATGCTCTCACCAACTCACACACAGCATCTTTCTCACTTACACACACACACACACACACACCTTCACAGACTCCCTCACATGCACACTCTCATAGAAAATACCCGCATGCCCTCAAACAGACAGATACACTCACATATTCACACAACCTGTCACACACCATCACAGACACAGTCTCTCACTGTCACACACAGTCACACTAGTACACGCACAGACACACCCAAACACACTCCATCACATACACGTTCACACACTGTCAAACACACACACACTACTACACAAACACCATCACACACAGTCTCACACTCACACACACTCACCTGCTGTCACACTCACTCACACACACTACCAGACTCAAATGCACTCACACACACACTGACACACACCATCGCACACTTGTTTAAAACCACACAAGCTCTCAGACACACCTCTCACATTCTCACACCCTGTCACACACCCTCACGCACTCACACACACACTCACACACCTTCACACACAGACACACACTCACACGTTTTTATGCATTCAAACACACACTCTCGCTTACACTCAGACACACTCACACCCGATCACACTCACGCACAACCACACTCACATATATGCACTCACAGAGTCACACATCTGCTCACACAGTCTCACACACTGTCACATAGATATACTCACACAAACACACTATCACCCACTCACACACAGCACCGCACACACCTACACAATCTCGCACACACCATCACACTCCCACTCACACACACACTCACATAAAAATTCACACACGCAGTCAAACAAACTCACCTAAACTCACACACAAGCACAATCTGTCACACAGACTTACACACGCTCTCACACTCACAAGCACCCTCAAATTAACACACTCACAAACACACTCACACACTGTGACACACACAAAATTTAACACACACACAGTCACCTACACTCAAACACAAACACACACTCACTCACAATCAAATCTTTTAGAAACACTCACACCCTCTCTCACCTACTCTCTCATCATCACACTCCGAAACTCCCCATTACAAACTCACACAAACTCACAGATTCACACTCAATCACACTGACACTCTCACCAACTCACACACTGCACTTCACAAACCTAAGCACACAAACACTCGCACACACCATCACACACTCACACACTGTCCCTCACGTTAGAGAAAAATTCACACACGCCCTGACACAACTACACTCACATATTCATAAAACCTGTCACAAACCCTCGCACACACTCACCCACTCGCCCACTGTCACACACCTACACACACAGTCAAACTCACCCACTATCAAAGAGGCTCACATGCACTCACACACACGCAGTCACACACACACCTACACCCCCAGACACCACCAAACGCACTCAGTCTCGCACGCACTCTTACACACTGAATCTGCCACACACTCTCACACTCCTACACACTCAGACACACCCACACATACTCACAGACTCACATGGAATCTCACACACACACACTGTCACAAACTAACACACCTACACACACAGACCCACTTATGCACACTCACACTCAGACACACACCCAATCACACACGTATATGCACTCACACACTCACACCCACCCACAAACCTTCACTCTCTCAAACGCGCACACACAAACACCCGCTCATACACACTCACGCACACTAACATATACATTCTCTCACACAGCTCCTCACACACCTGCGCACTCACACACACACCATCACACCCTGTAATGCACACTCACATACACAAAGAGCTCACAAACCCACACTATCAGAATTACACACACTCACACAGACACTCACACACCTGCACACACACACAGTCGCACACACTCTGACAATCTAACACTCATATAAACACTCACACTCTCACACCCACTCACACACCTAGCCTAAAAGTCACGTTCTCACTCCCACTCATACACACCCACGCTCACATATACATGTTCACACACACACTCAGACACTCGAACACAGCACCTCACACACCTACACCCACACACTCCAACACAGCATCACACAGACTCACCCACACACACTCACAGATTCACACACACTCTCACATTTTCTCACTCTTTCACACTCTCACAGACCTACACACACAGAAACACACTCCCAGACTCTCATGCAGTCACACACACTCACACTGTCACACCCACACACCCACTCACAGACCCACGTACACACACTCACACACACAACCATTAACTCTCAATCACACACTAGTGTACACACTCTCACACTCACTCCCACACACACCTACACTCTCACAAACACACTCATATTGCCACATTCACACACACACTCACACACAAACACTAAAGTATACTCACGCACGCTCTCACCCACTCACACTCACCTACAGACACCATCACACACTCACACACACTCCCATACAAAAATCACAGATGCTGTCCTGCAGACACACATGCACTCAGACACTCACACCCTGTCACACACAGAGACTCTAACACACTGTCACACACAAACGGACACATACAGAGACACACGCACATATATTCTCGTATAAGAATACCGTGAAAAAACACACACTGTCTTGCACACTCACAAATACACACACACTCACACACCTACACACAGTCAAACTCACACACTATCATAGGGGCTCACGTGCACTCACTCACACGCAGTCACACACACACACACCTACACCCACAGACACCACCAAATGCCCTCAGTTTCACACGCACTCATACACACACAATCTGCCACACAATCTCACACACTTACACACACAGACACACCCACACACACTCACAGACTCACATGGAATCACACACACTCACACTGTCACAAACTAACACACCTACACACACAGACTCACTTATGCACACACACACACACACCCAATCTCACACGTACATGCACTCACACACTCACACCCACCCACAAAACTACACTCTCACAAACACACACACGCAAACACCCGCTCATATACACTCACACACACTCACATATACATGCTCACGCACAGCACCTCACAGACCTGCACACTCACATACACACACCATCACACACTCGCACACGCTCACATATAGGAAATCACACATGCACTCAAACATATACACCTACACTCACACACTCACTGACCTTGTCACACACCCTTCCACACTCACACGCACTCACACCCTGTAATGCACACTGATGTACACAAAGAGCACACACAGTCACACTATCAGAAGTACACTCACACTCTCACACCCACTCACACACCTAGTCTCAGAATCACATTCTCACACCCGCTCATACACACGCTCACATATACATGCTCACACACACACTCTCAACCACTCAAACACAGCACCTCACACACCTACACCCACACACTCCAACACAGCATCATACAGAGACACACTCACACACACTCACTCACTCACACACACTCAGATTCTCACAATCTGTCACACTCACACAACTACACACACAGACACAAACACTCACAGACTCACATGCAGTCACACACTCACACGCTCTCACACGCACACCTGCACAAACACACTCACACACACTCACACACAAACACCCTTTCAGTCACAATCTCACTCTCGTGTACACACTCACACCCTCACTCCCACTCACACACCTTCACCCTCACAGGCACACTCACACTTTCACACATTCGCTCACACACTCACACACACTCACAGAGATACACACACAGTCTCACCCACTCTCATACTCACGTACACACCATCCAACACTCAGACACACTCATACAAAAATCTCAGACGCAGTCGTGCAGACACACTTACACTCAGACACTCACAAACCCTGTCACACACACACTCACACACTGTCACACACAACCACACACGTAGAGTCACACTCACATACACTCACTTAGTAGCACGCAATCAACAACACAAAGCCTCGCACACTCAGAAATGTCACACACACTCACACACCTACACACAGACACACTCACACGCACTGGCGCACAAACACAAGTGCACACATATTCACAGCCTCGTATAATCACTCACACACTCCCACTCACACACTCACGCCCTGTAATGCATACTGACATACACAAAGAGCACACACAATCACACTATCAGAAATACACACACACACAAACACCCTCTCACACTCAAACACACACTCATATAAACACTCACACTCTCACACCTGTTCACACACCTAGCCTCAGAAACACATTCTCGCACCCGCTCATACACACTCACGCTTACATATACATGCTCACACACACACTCTCAACCACTCAAACACAGCACCTCACACACCTACACCCACACACTCCTACACAAAATCAGACAGAGACACACACTCACACACTCACAGACTCACACACACTCACACAGGTTCTCACACTGTCACACTCACAAAACTACACACACAGACACACTCTCACACACTCACTGACTCACATGCAGTCACACACACTCACACAATGTCACACACACACCAACACACACACTCACACACACTCACACATAAAACCATTTGGTCACAGTCACACACTTGTGTACAAACTCACACACTCACTCCCACTCACAAAATTACCCTCGCAAACACAGTCACATTCACACATTCCCTCACACACTCACACACACTCACTGAAATATACTCACACACACTCACCCACTCTCACACTCATCTACACACATCCTCACACACTCTAGCACCCTCACATACAGGAGTCACAGACGCCGTTGTGCAGACACACTTACACTCAGACACTCACACACCGTCACACACAGTCACTCTCACCCACTGTCACACACAAACACACACAGATACACACTCACATACATTCACATATTAGAGCGCCATCACGTACACACACTGACTTGCACACTCACAAATATCACACACACACCTACACACAGACACACACTCACACAGACACACAAACGCTCACACATTCCCACCCTCGTATAATCACTCACACACTCACTCTCACACACCTACAGTCTTTCAATCACACTTAACAGCTCATATACAATCGCACTCACATAGACATGCTCACACACACTCTCATGCTCTCACCAACTCACACACAGCATCTTTCTCACTTACACACACACACACACACACACCTTCACAGACTCCCTCACATGCACACTCTCATAGAAAATACCCGCATGCCCTCAAACAGACAGATACACTCACATATTCACACAACCTGTCACACACCATCACAGACACAGTCTCTCACTGTCACACACAGTCACACTAGTACACGCACAGACACACCCAAACACACTCCATCACATACACGTTCACACACTGTCAAACACACACACACTACTACACAAACACCATCACACACAGTCTCACACTCACACACACTCACCTGCTGTCACACTCACTCACACACACTACCAGACTCAAATGCACTCACACACACACTGACACACACCATCGCACACTTGTTTAAAACCACACAAGCTCTCAGACACACCTCTCACATTCTCACACCCTGTCACACACCCTCACGCACTCACACACACACTCACACACCTTCACACACAGACACACACTCACACGTTTTTATGCATTCAAACACACACTCTCGCTTACACTCAGACACACTCACACCCGATCACACTCACGCACAACCACACTCACATATATGCACTCACAGAGTCACACATCTGCTCACACAGTCTCACACACTGTCACATAGATATACTCACACAAACACACTATCACCCACTCACACACAGCACCGCACACACCTACACAATCTCGCACACACCATCACACTCCCACTCACACACACACTCACATAAAAATTCACACACGCAGTCAAACAAACTCACCTAAACTCACACACAAGCACAATCTGTCACACAGACTTACACACGCTCTCACACTCACAAGCACCCTCAAATTAACACACTCACAAACACACTCACACACTCTGACACACACAAAATTTAACACACACACAGTCACCTACACTCAAACACAAACACACACTCACTCACAATCAAATCTTTTAGAAACACTCACACCCTCTCTCACCTACTCTCTCATCATCACACTCCGAAACTCCCCATTACAAACTCACACAAACTCACAGATTCACACTCAATCACACTGACACTCTCACCAACTCACACACTGCACTTCACAAACCTAAGCACACAAACACTCGCACACACCATCACACACTCACACACTGTCCCTCACGTTAGAGAAAAATTCACACACGCCCTGACACAACTACACTCACATATTCATAAAACCTGTCACAAACCCTCGCACACACTCACCCACTCGCCCACTGTCACACACCTACACACACAGTCAAACTCACCCACTATCAAAGAGGCTCACATGCACTCACACACACGCAGTCACACACACACCTACACCCCCAGACACCACCAAACGCACTCAGTCTCGCACGCACTCTTACACACTGAATCTGCCACACACTCTCACACTCCTACACACTCAGACACACCCACACATACTCACAGACTCACATGGAATCTCACACACACACACTGTCACAAACTAACACACCTACACACACAGACCCACTTATGCACACTCACACTCAGACACACACCCAATCACACACGTATATGCACTCACACACTCACACCCACCCACAAACCTTCACTCTCTCAAACGCGCACACACAAACACCCGCTCATACACACTCACGCACACTAACATATACATTCTCTCACACAGCTCCTCACACACCTGCGCACTCACACACACACCATCACACCCTGTAATGCACACTCACATACACAAAGAGCTCACAAACCCACACTATCAGAATTACACACACTCACACAGACACTCACACACCTGCACACACACACAGTCGCACACACTCTGACAATCTAACACTCATATAAACACTCACACTCTCACACCCACTCACACACCTAGCCTAAAAGTCACGTTCTCACTCCCACTCATACACACCCACGCTCACATATACATGTTCACACACACACTCAGACACTCGAACACAGCACCTCACACACCTACACCCACACACTCCAACACAGCATCACACAGACTCACCCACACACACTCACAGATTCACACACACTCTCACATTTTCTCACTCTTTCACACTCTCACAGACCTACACACACAGAAACACACTCCCAGACTCTCATGCAGTCACACACACTCACACTGTCACACCCACACACCCACTCACAGACCCACGTACACACACTCACACGCACAACCATTAACTCTCAATCACACACTAGTGTACACACTCTCACACTCACTCCCACTCACACACCTACACTCTCACAAACACACTCATATTGCCACATTCGCTCACACACACACACAAACACTAAAGTATACTCACGCACGCTCTCACCCACTCACACTCACCTACAGACACCATCACACACTCACACACACTCCCATACAAAAATCACAGATGCTGTCCTGCAGACACACATGCACTCAGACACTCACACCCTGTCACACACAGAGACTCTAACACACTGTCACACACAAACGGACACATACAGAGACACACGCACATATATTCTCGTATAAGAATACCATGAAAAAACACACACTGTCTTGCACACTCACAAATACACACACACTCACACACCTACACACAGTCAAACTCACACACTATCATAGGGGCTCACATGCACTCACACACACGCAGTCACACACACACACACCTACACCCACAGACACCACCAAATGCACTCAGTTTCACACGCACTCATACACACTCAATCTGCCACACAATCTCACACACTTACACACACAGACACACCCACACACAATCACAGACTCACATGGAATCACACACACTCACACTGTCACAAACTAACACACCTACACACACAGACTCACTTATGCACACACACCCACACCCAATCTCACACGTACATGCACTCACACACTCACACCCACCCACAAAACTACACTCTCACAAACACACACACGCAAACACCCGCTCATATACACTCACACACACTCACATATACATGCTCACGCACAGCACCTCACAGACCTGCACACTCACATACACACACCATCACACATTCGCACACGCTCACATATAGGAAATCACACATGCACTCAAACATATACACCTACACTCACACACTCACTGACCTTGTCACACACCCTTCCACACTCACACGCACTCACACCCTGTAATGCACACTGATGTACACAAAGAGCACACACAGTCACACTATCAGAAGTACACTCACACTCTCACACCCACTCACACACCTAGTCTCAGAATCACATTCTCACACCCGCTCATACACACACACGCTCACATATACATGCTCACACACACACTCTCAACCACTCAAACACAGCACCTCACACACCTACACCCACACACTCCAACACAGCATCATACAGAGACACACTCACACACACTCACTCACTCACCCACACTCAGATTCTCACAATCTGTCACACTCACACAACTACACACACAGACACAAACACTCACAGACTCACATGCAGTCACACACTCACACGCTCTCACACGCACACCTGCACAAACACACTCACACACACTCACACACAAACACCCTTTCAGTCACAATCTCACTCTCGTGTACACACTCACACCCTCACTCCCACTCACACACCATCACCCTCACAGGCACACTCACACATTCACACATTCGCTCACACACTCATACACACTCACAGAGATACACACACAGTCTCACCCACTCTCATACTCACGTACACACCATCAAACACTCAGACACACTCATACAAAAATCTCAGACGCAGTCGTGCAGACACACTTACACTCAGACACTCACAAACCCTGTCACACACACACTCACACACTGTCACACACAACCACACACGTAGAGTCACACTCACATACACTCAGTAGCACGCAATCAACAACACAAAGCCTCGCACACTCAGAAATGTCACACACACTCACACACCTACACACAGACACACTCACACGCACTGGCGCACAAACACAAGTGCACACATATTCACAGCCTCGTATAATCACTCACACACTCCCACTCACACACTCACGCCCTGTAATGCATACTGACATACACAAAGAGCACACACAATCACACTATCAGAAATACACACACACACAAACACCCTCTCACACTCAAACACACACTCATATAAACACTCACACTCTCACACCTGTTCACACACCTAGCCTCAGAAACACATTCTCGCACCCGCTCATACACACTCACGCTTACATATACATGCTCACACACACACTCTCAACCACTCAAACACAGCACCTCACACACCTACACCCACACACTCCTACACAAAATCAGACAGAGACACACACTCACACACTCACAGACTCACACACACTCACACAGGTTCTCACACTGTCACACTCACAAAACTACACACACAGACACACTCTCACACACTCACTGACTCACATGCAGTCACACACACTCACACAATGTCACACACACACCAACACACACACTCACACACACTCACACATAAAACCATTTGGTCACAGTCACACACTTGTGTACAAACTCACACACTCACTCCCACTCACAAAATTACCCTCGCAAACACAGTCACATTCACACATTCCCTCACACACTCACACACACTCACTGAAATATACTCACACACACTCACCCACTCTCACACTCATCTACACACATCCTCACACACTCTAGCACCCTCACATACAGGAGTCACAGACGCCGTTGTGCAGACACACTTACACTCAGACACTCACACACCCTGTCACACACAGTCACTCTCACCCACTGTCACACACAAACACACACAGATACACACTCACATACATTCACATATTAGTGCGCCATCACGTACACACACTGACTTGCACACTCACAAATATCACACACACACCTACACACAGACACACACACAGACACACAAACGCTCACACATTCCCACCCTCGTATAATCACTCACACACTCACTCTCACACACCTACAGTCTTTCAATCACACTTAACAGTTCATATACAATCGCACTCACATAGACATGCTCACACACACTCTCATGCTCTCACCAACTCACACACAGCATCTTTCTCACTTACACACACACACACACACCTTCACAGACTCCCTCACATGCACACTCTCATAGAAAATACCCGCATGCCCTCAAACAGACAGATACACTCACATATTCATACAACCTGTCACACACCATCACAGACACAGTCTCTCACTGTCACACACAGTCACACTACTACACGCACAGACACACCCGAACACACTCCATCACATACACGTTCACACACTGTCAAACACACACACACTACTACACAAACACCATCACACACAGTCTCACACTCACACACACTCACCTGCTGTCACACTCACTCACACACACTACCAGACTCAAATGCACTCACACACACACTGACACACACCATCGCACACTTGTTTAAAACCACACAAGCTCTCAGACACACCTCTCACATTCTCACACCCTGTCACACACCCTCACGCACTCACACACACACTCACACACCTTCACACACAGACACACACTCACACGTTTTTATGCATTCAAACACACACTCTCGCTTACACTCAGACACACTCACACCCGATCACACTCACGCACAACCACACTCACATATATGCACTCACAGAGTCACACATCTGCTCACAGTCTCACACAGTCACATAGATATACTCACACAAACACACTATCACCCACTCACACACAGCACCGCACACACCTACACAATCTCGCACACACCATCACACTCCCACTCACACACACACTCACATAAAAATTCACACACGCAGTCAAACAAACTCACCTAAACTCACACACAAGCACAATCTGTCACACAGACTTACACACGCTCTCACACTCACAAGCACCCTCAAATTAACAACTCACAAACACACTCACACACTCTGACACACACAAAATTTAACACACACACAGTCACCTACACTCAAACACAAACACACACTCACTCACAATCAAATCTTTTAGAAACACTCACACCCTCTCTCACCTACTCTCTCATCATCACACTCCGAAACTCCCCATTACAAACTCACACAAACTCACAGATTCACACTCAATCACACTGACACTCTCACCAACTCACACACTGCACTTCACAAACCTAAGCACACAAACACTCGCACACACCATCACACACTCACACACTGTCCCTCACGTTAGAGAAAAATTCACACACGCCCTGACACAACTACACTCACATATTCATAAAACCTGTCACAAACCCTCGCACACACTCACCCACTCGCCCACTGTCACACACCTACACACACAGTCAAACTCACCCACTATCAAAGAGGCTCACATGCACTCACACACACGCAGTCACACACACACCTACACCCCCAGACACCACCAAACGCACTCAGTCTCGCACGCACTCTTACACACTGAATCTGCCACACACTCTCACACTCCTACACACTCAGACACACCCACACATACTCACAGACTCACATGGAATCTCACACACACACACTGTCACAAACTAACACACCTACACACACAGACCCACTTATGCACACTCACACTCAGACACACACCCAATCACACACGTATATGCACTCACACACTCACACCCACCCACAAACCTTCACTCTCTCAAACGCGCACACACAAACACCCGCTCATACACACTCACGCACACTAACATATACATTCTCTCACACAGCTCCTCACACACCTGCGCACTCACACACACACCATCACACCCTGTAATGCACACTCACATACACAAAGAGCTCACAAACCCACACTATCAGAATTACACACACTCACACAGACACTCACACACCTGCACACACACACAGTCGCACACACTCTGACAATCTAACACTCATATAAACACTCACACTCTCACACCCACTCACACACCTAGCCTAAAAGTCACGTTCTCACTCCCACTCATACACACCCACGCTCACATATACATGTTCACACACACACTCAGACACTCGAACACAGCACCTCACACACCTACACCCACACACTCCAACACAGCATCACACAGACTCACCCACACACACTCACAGATTCACACACACTCTCACATTTTCTCACTCTTTCACACTCTCACAGACCTACACACACAGAAACACACTCCCAGACTCTCATGCAGTCACACACACTCACACTGTCACACCCACACACCCACTCACAGACTCACGTACACACACTCACACACACAACCATTAACTCTCAATCACACACTAGTGTACACACACACTCACTCCCACTCACACACCTACACTCTCACAAACACACTCATATTGCCACATTCGCTCACACACACACACAAACACTAAAGTATACTCACGCACGCTCTCACCCACTCACACTCACCTACAGACACCATCACACACTCACACACACTCCCATACAAAAATCACAGATGCTGTCCTGCAGACACACATGCACTCAGACACTCACACCCTGTCACACACAGAGACTCTAACACACTGTCACACACAAACGGACACATACAGAGACACACGCACATATATTCTCGTATAAGAATACCATGAAAAAACACACACTGTCTTGCACACTCACAAATACACACACACTCACACACCTACACACAGTCAAACTCACACACTATCATAGGGGCTCACATGCACTCACACACACGCAGTCACACACACACACACCTACACCCACAGACACCACCAAATGCACTCAGTTTCACACGCACTCATACACACTCAATCTGCCACACAATCTCACACACTTACACACACAGACACACCCACACACAATCACAGACTCACATGGAATCACACACACTCACACTGTCACAAACTAACACACCTACACACACAGACTCACTTATGCACACACACCCACACCCAATCTCACACGTACATGCACTCACACACTCACACCCACCCACAAAACTACACTCTCACAAACACACACACGCAAACACCCGCTCATATACACTCACACACACTCACATATACATGCTCACGCACAGCACCTCACAGACCTGCACACTCACATACACACACCATCACACATTCGCACACGCTCACATATAGGAAATCACACATGCACTCAAACATATACACCTACACTCACACACTCACTGACCTTGTCACACACCCTTCCACACTCACACGCACTCACACCCTGTAATGCACACTGATGTACACAAAGAGCACACACAGTCACACTATCAGAAGTACACTCACACTCTCACACCCACTCACACACCTAGTCTCAGAATCACATTCTCACACCCGCTCATACACACACACGCTCACATATACATGCTCACACACACACTCTCAACCACTCAAACACAGCACCTCACACACCTACACCCACACACTCCAACACAGCATCATACAGAGACACACTCACACACACTCACTCACTCACCCACACTCAGATTCTCACAATCTGTCACACTCACACAACTACACACACAGACACAAACACTCACAGACTCACATGCAGTCACACACTCACACGCTCTCACACGCACACCTGCACAAACACACTCACACACACTCACACACAAACACCCTTTCAGTCACAATCTCACTCTCGTGTACACACTCACACCCTCACTCCCACTCACACACCATCACCCTCACAGGCACACTCACACATTCACACATTCGCTCACACACTCATACACACTCACAGAGATACACACACAGTCTCACCCACTCTCATACTCACGTACACACCATCAAACACTCAGACACACTCATACAAAAATCTCAGACGCAGTCGTGCAGACACACTTACACTCAGACACTCACAAACCCTGTCACACACACACTCACACACTGTCACACACAACCACACACGTAGAGTCACACTCACATACACTCAGTAGCACGCAATCAACAACACAAAGCCTCGCACACTCAGAAATGTCACACACACTCACACACCTACACACAGACACACTCACACGCACTGGCGCACAAACACAAGTGCACACATATTCACAGCCTCGTATAATCACTCACACACTCCCACTCACACACTCACGCCCTGTAATGCATACTGACATACACAAAGAGCACACACAATCACACTATCAGAAATACACACACACACAAACACCCTCTCACACTCAAACACACACTCATATAAACACTCACACTCTCACACCTGTTCACACACCTAGCCTCAGAAACACATTCTCGCACCCGCTCATACACACTCACGCTTACATATACATGCTCACACACACACTCTCAACCACTCAAACACAGCACCTCACACACCTACACCCACACACTCCTACACAAAATCAGACAGAGACACACACTCACACACTCACAGACTCACACACACTCACACAGGTTCTCACACTGTCACACTCACAAAACTACACACACAGACACACTCTCACACACTCACTGACTCACATGCAGTCACACACACTCACACAATGTCACACACACACCAACACACACACTCACACACACTCACACATAAAACCATTTGGTCACAGTCACACACTTGTGTACAAACTCACACACTCACTCCCACTCACAAAATTACCCTCGCAAACACAGTCACATTCACACATTCCCTCACACACTCACACACACTCACTGAAATATACTCACACACACTCACCCACTCTCACACTCATCTACACACATCCTCACACACTCTAGCACCCTCACATACAGGAGTCACAGACGCCGTTGTGCAGACACACTTACACTCAGACACTCACACACCCTGTCACACACAGTCACTCTCACCCACTGTCACACACAAACACACACAGATACACACTCACATACATTCACATATTAGTGCGCCATCACGTACACACACTGACTTGCACACTCACAAATATCACACACACACCTACACACAGACACACACACAGACACACAAACGCTCACACATTCCCACCCTCGTATAATCACTCACACACTCACTCTCACACACCTACAGTCTTTCAATCACACTTAACAGTTCATATACAATCGCACTCACATAGACATGCTCACACACACTCTCATGCTCTCACCAACTCACACACAGCATCTTTCTCACTTACACACACACACACACACCTTCACAGACTCCCTCACATGCACACTCTCATAGAAAATACCCGCATGCCCTCAAACAGACAGATACACTCACATATTCATACAACCTGTCACACACCATCACAGACACAGTCTCTCACTGTCACACACAGTCACACTACTACACGCACAGACACACCCGAACACACTCCATCACATACACGTTCACACACTGTCAAACACACACACACTACTACACAAACACCATCACACACAGTCTCACACTCACACACACTCACCTGCTGTCACACTCACTCACACACACTACCAGACTCAAATGCACTCACACACACACTGACACACACCATCGCACACTTGTTTAAAACCACACAAGCTCTCAGACACACCTCTCACATTCTCACACCCTGTCACACACCCTCACGCACTCACACACACACTCACACACCTTCACACACAGACACACACTCACACGTTTTTATGCATTCAAACACACACTCTCGCTTACACTCAGACACACTCACACCCGATCACACTCACGCACAACCACACTCACATATATGCACTCACAGAGTCACACATCTGCTCACAGTCTCACACAGTCACATAGATATACTCACACAAACACACTATCACCCACTCACACACAGCACCGCACACACCTACACAATCTCGCACACACCATCACACTCCCACTCACACACACACTCACATAAAAATTCACACACGCAGTCAAACAAACTCACCTAAACTCACACACAAGCACAATCTGTCACACAGACTTACACACGCTCTCACACTCACAAGCACCCTCAAATTAACAACTCACAAACACACTCACACACTCTGACACACACAAAATTTAACACACACACAGTCACCTACACTCAAACACAAACACACACTCACTCACAATCAAATCTTTTAGAAACACTCACACCCTCTCTCACCTACTCTCTCATCATCACACTCCGAAACTCCCCATTACAAACTCACACAAACTCACAGATTCACACTCAATCACACTGACACTCTCACCAACTCACACACTGCACTTCACAAACCTAAGCACACAAACACTCGCACACACCATCACACACTCACACACTGTCCCTCACGTTAGAGAAAAATTCACACACGCCCTGACACAACTACACTCACATATTCATAAAACCTGTCACAAACCCTCGCACACACTCACCCACTCGCCCACTGTCACACACCTACACACACAGTCAAACTCACCCACTATCAAAGAGGCTCACATGCACTCACACACACGCAGTCACACACACACCTACACCCCCAGACACCACCAAACGCACTCAGTCTCGCACGCACTCTTACACACTGAATCTGCCACACACTCTCACACTCCTACACACTCAGACACACCCACACATACTCACAGACTCACATGGAATCTCACACACACACACTGTCACAAACTAACACACCTACACACACAGACCCACTTATGCACACTCACACTCAGACACACACCCAATCACACACGTATATGCACTCACACACTCACACCCACCCACAAACCTTCACTCTCTCAAACGCGCACACACAAACACCCGCTCATACACACTCACGCACACTAACATATACATTCTCTCACACAGCTCCTCACACACCTGCGCACTCACACACACACCATCACACCCTGTAATGCACACTCACATACACAAAGAGCTCACAAACCCACACTATCAGAATTACACACACTCACACAGACACTCACACACCTGCACACACACACAGTCGCACACACTCTGACAATCTAACACTCATATAAACACTCACACTCTCACACCCACTCACACACCTAGCCTAAAAGTCACGTTCTCACTCCCACTCATACACACCCACGCTCACATATACATGTTCACACACACACTCAGACACTCGAACACAGCACCTCACACACCTACACCCACACACTCCAACACAGCATCACACAGACTCACCCACACACACTCACAGATTCACACACACTCTCACATTTTCTCACTCTTTCACACTCTCACAGACCTACACACACAGAAACACACTCCCAGACTCTCATGCAGTCACACACACTCACACTGTCACACCCACACACCCACTCACAGACTCACGTACACACACTCACACACACAACCATTAACTCTCAATCACACACTAGTGTACACACACACTCACTCCCACTCACACACCTACACTCTCACAAACACACTCATATTGCCACATTCGCTCACACACACACACAAACACTAAAGTATACTCACGCACGCTCTCACCCACTCACACTCACCTACAGACACCATCACACACTCACACACACTCCCATACAAAAATCACAGATGCTGTCCTGCAGACACACATGCACTCAGACACTCACACCCTGTCACACACAGAGACTCTAACACACTGTCACACACAAACGGACACATACAGAGACACACGCACATATATTCTCGTATAAGAATACCATGAAAAAACACACACTGTCTTGCACACTCACAAATACACACACACTCACACACCTACACACAGTCAAACTCACACACTATCATAGGGGCTCACATGCACTCACACACACGCAGTCACACACACACACACCTACACCCACAGACACCACCAAATGCACTCAGTTTCACACGCACTCATACACACTCAATCTGCCACACAATCTCACACACTTACACACACAGACACACCCACACACAATCACAGACTCACATGGAATCACACACACTCACACTGTCACAAACTAACACACCTACACACACAGACTCACTTATGCACACACACCCACACCCAATCTCACACGTACATGCACTCACACACTCACACCCACCCACAAAACTACACTCTCACAAACACACACACGCAAACACCCGCTCATATACACTCACACACACTCACATATACATGCTCACGCACAGCACCTCACAGACCTGCACACTCACATACACACACCATCACACATTCGCACACGCTCACATATAGGAAATCACACATGCACTCAAACATATACACCTACACTCACACACTCACTGACCTTGTCACACACCCTTCCACACTCACACGCACTCACACCCTGTAATGCACACTGATGTACACAAAGAGCACACACAGTCACACTATCAGAAGTACACTCACACTCTCACACCCACTCACACACCTAGTCTCAGAATCACATTCTCACACCCGCTCATACACACACACGCTCACATATACATGCTCACACACACACTCTCAACCACTCAAACACAGCACCTCACACACCTACACCCACACACTCCAACACAGCATCATACAGAGACACACTCACACACACTCACTCACTCACCCACACTCAGATTCTCACAATCTGTCACACTCACACAACTACACACACAGACACAAACACTCACAGACTCACATGCAGTCACACACTCACACGCTCTCACACGCACACCTGCACAAACACACTCACACACACTCACACACAAACACCCTTTCAGTCACAATCTCACTCTCGTGTACACACTCACACCCTCACTCCCACTCACACACCATCACCCTCACAGGCACACTCACACATTCACACATTCGCTCACACACTCATACACACTCACAGAGATACACACACAGTCTCACCCACTCTCATACTCACGTACACACCATCAAACACTCAGACACACTCATACAAAAATCTCAGACGCAGTCGTGCAGACACACTTACACTCAGACACTCACAAACCCTGTCACACACACACTCACACACTGTCACACACAACCACACACGTAGAGTCACACTCACATACACTCAGTAGCACGCAATCAACAACACAAAGCCTCGCACACTCAGAAATGTCACACACACTCACACACCTACACACAGACACACTCACACGCACTGGCGCACAAACACAAGTGCACACATATTCACAGCCTCGTATAATCACTCACACACTCCCACTCACACACTCACGCCCTGTAATGCATACTGACATACACAAAGAGCACACACAATCACACTATCAGAAATACACACACACACAAACACCCTCTCACACTCAAACACACACTCATATAAACACTCACACTCTCACACCTGTTCACACACCTAGCCTCAGAAACACATTCTCGCACCCGCTCATACACACTCACGCTTACATATACATGCTCACACACACACTCTCAACCACTCAAACACAGCACCTCACACACCTACACCCACACACTCCTACACAAAATCAGACAGAGACACACACTCACACACTCACAGACTCACACACACTCACACAGGTTCTCACACTGTCACACTCACAAAACTACACACACAGACACACTCTCACACACTCACTGACTCACATGCAGTCACACACACTCACACAATGTCACACACACACCAACACACACACTCACACACACTCACACATAAAACCATTTGGTCACAGTCACACACTTGTGTACAAACTCACACACTCACTCCCACTCACAAAATTACCCTCGCAAACACAGTCACATTCACACATTCCCTCACACACTCACACACACTCACTGAAATATACTCACACACACTCACCCACTCTCACACTCATCTACACACATCCTCACACACTCTAGCACCCTCACATACAGGAGTCACAGACGCCGTTGTGCAGACACACTTACACTCAGACACTCACACACCCTGTCACACACAGTCACTCTCACCCACTGTCACACACAAACACACACAGATACACACTCACATACATTCACATATTAGTGCGCCATCACGTACACACACTGACTTGCACACTCACAAATATCACACACACACCTACACACAGACACACACACAGACACACAAACGCTCACACATTCCCACCCTCGTATAATCACTCACACACTCACTCTCACACACCTACAGTCTTTCAATCACACTTAACAGTTCATATACAATCGCACTCACATAGACATGCTCACACACACTCTCATGCTCTCACCAACTCACACACAGCATCTTTCTCACTTACACACACACACACACACCTTCACAGACTCCCTCACATGCACACTCTCATAGAAAATACCCGCATGCCCTCAAACAGACAGATACACTCACATATTCATACAACCTGTCACACACCATCACAGACACAGTCTCTCACTGTCACACACAGTCACACTACTACACGCACAGACACACCCGAACACACTCCATCACATACACGTTCACACACTGTCAAACACACACACACTACTACACAAACACCATCACACACAGTCTCACACTCACACACACTCACCTGCTGTCACACTCACTCACACACACTACCAGACTCAAATGCACTCACACACACACTGACACACACCATCGCACACTTGTTTAAAACCACACAAGCTCTCAGACACACCTCTCACATTCTCACACCCTGTCACACACCCTCACGCACTCACACACACACTCACACACCTTCACACACAGACACACACTCACACGTTTTTATGCATTCAAACACACACTCTCGCTTACACTCAGACACACTCACACCCGATCACACTCACGCACAACCACACTCACATATATGCACTCACAGAGTCACACATCTGCTCACAGTCTCACACAGTCACATAGATATACTCACACAAACACACTATCACCCACTCACACACAGCACCGCACACACCTACACAATCTCGCACACACCATCACACTCCCACTCATACACACACTCACATAAAAATTCACACACGCAGTCAAACAAACTCACCTAAACTCACACACAAGCACAATCTGTCACACAGACTTACACACGCTCTCACACTCACAAGCACCCTCAAATTAACACACTCACAAACACACTCACACACTGTGACACACACAAAATTTAACACACACACAGTCACCTACACTCAAACACAAACACACACTCACTCACAATCAAATCTTTTAGAAACACTCAACCCTCTCTCACCTACTCTCTCATCATCACACTCCGAAACTCCCCATTACAAACTCACACAAACTCACAGATTCACACTCAATCACACTGACACTCTCACCAACTCACACACTGCACTTCACAAACCTAAGCACACAAACACTCACACACACCATCACACACTCACACACTGTCCCTCACGTTAGAGAAAAATTCACACACGCCCTGACACAACTACACTCACATATTCATAAAACCTGTCACAAACCCTCGCACACACTCACCCACTCGCCCACTGTCACACACCTACACACACAGTCAAACTCACCCACTATCAAAGAGGCTCACATGCACTCACACACACGCAGTCACACACACACCTACACCCCCAGACACCACCAAACGCACTCAGTCTCGCACGCACTCTTACACACTGAATCTGCCACACACTCTCACACTCCTACACACTCAGACACACCCACACATACTCACAGACTCACATGGAATCTCACACACACACACTGTCACAAACTAACACACCTACACACACAGACCCACTTATGCACACTCACACTCAGACACACACCCAATCACACACGTATATGCACTCACACACTCACACCCACCCACAAACCTTCACTCTCTCAAACGCGCACACACAAACACCCGCTCATACACACTCACGCACACTAACATATACATTCTCTCACACAGCTCCTCACACACCTGCGCACTCACACACACACCATCACACCCTGTAATGCACACTCACATACACAAAGAGCTCACAAACCCACACTATCAGAATTACACACACTCACACAGACACTCACACACCTGCACACACACACAGTCGCACACACTCTGACAATCTAACACTCATATAAACACACTCTCACACCCACTCACACACCTAGCCTAAAAGTCACGTTCTCACTCCCACTCATACACACCCACGCTCACATATACATGTTCACACACACACTCAGACACTCGAACACAGCACCTCACACACCTACACCCACACACTCCAACACAGCATCACACAGACTCACCCACACACACTCACAGATTCACACACACTCTCACATTTTCTCACTCTTTCACACTCTCACAGACCTACACACACAGAAACACACTCCCAGACTCTCATGCAGTCACACACACTCACACTGTCACACCCACACACCCACTCACAGACTCACGTACACACACTCACACACACAACCATTAACTCTCAATCACACACTAGTGTACACACTCTCACACTCACTCCCACTCACACACCTACACTCTCACAAACACACTCATATTGCCACATTCGCTCACACACTCACACACAAACACTAAAGTATACTCACGCACGCTCTCACCCACTCACACTCACCTACAGACACCATCACACACTCACACACACTCCCATACAAAAATCACAGATGCTGTCCTGCAGACACACATGCACTCAGACACTCACACCCTGTCACACACAGAGACTCTAACACACTGTCACACACAAACGGACACATACAGAGACACACGCACATATATTCTCGTATAAGAATACCATGAAAAAACACACACTGTCTTGCACACTCACAAATACACACACACTCACACACCTACACACAGTCAAACTCACACACTATCATAGGGGCTCACGTGCACTCACACACACGCAGTCACACACACACACACCTACACCCACAGACACCACCAAATGCACTCAGTTTCACACGCACTCATACACACTCAATCTGCCACACAATCTCACACACTTACACACACAGACACACCCACACACACTCACAGACTCACATGGAATCACACACACTCACACTGTCACAAACTAACACACCTACACACACAGACTCACTTATGCACACACACACACACACCCAATCTCACACGTACATGCACTCACACACTCACACCCACCCACAAAACTACACTCTCACAAACACACACACGCAAACACCCGCTCATATACACTCACACACACTCACATATACATGCTCACGCACAGCACCTCACAGACCTGCACACTCACATACACACACCATCACACACTCGCACACGCTCACATATAGGAAATCACACATGCACTCAAACATATACACCTACACTCACACACTCACTGACCTTGTCACACACCCTTCCACACTCACACGCACTCACACCCTGTAATGCACACTGATGTACACAAAGAGCACACACAGTCACACTATCAGAAGTACACTCACACTCTCACACCCACTCACACACCTAGTCTCAGAATCACATTCTCACACCCGCTCATACACACACACGCTCACATATACATGCTCACACACACACTCTCAACCACTCAAACACAGCACCTCACACACCTACACCCACACACTCCAACACAGCATCATACAGAGACACACTCACACACACTCACTCACTCACCCACACTCAGATTCTCACAATCTGTCACACTCACACAACTACACACACAGACACAAACACTCACAGACTCACATGCAGTCACACACTCACACGCTCTCACACGCACACCTGCACAAACACACTCACACACACTCACACACAAACACCCTTTCAGTCACAATCTCACTCTCGTGTACACACTCACACCCTCACTCCCACTCACACACCTTCAACCTCACAGGCACACTCACACTTTCACACATTCGCTCACACACTCACACACACTCACAGAGATACACACACAGTCTCACCCACTCTCATACTCACGTACACACCATCCAACACTCAGACACACTCATACAAAAATCTCAGACGCAGTCGTGCAGACACACTTACACTCAGACACTCACAAACCCTGTCACACACACACACACTGTCACACACAACCACACACGTAGAGTCACACTCACATACACTCACTTAGTAGCACGCAATCAACAACACAAAGCCTCGCACACTCAGAAATGTCACACACACTCACACACCTACACACAGACACACTCACACGCACTGGCGCACAAACACAAGTGCACACATATTCACAGCCTCGTATAATCACTCACACACTCCCACTCACACACTCACGCCCTGTAATGCATACTGACATACACAAAGAGCACACACAATCACACTATCAGAAATACACACACACACAAACACCCTCTCACACTCAAACACACACTCATATAAACACTCACACTCTCACACCTGTTCACACACCTAGCCTCAGAAACACATTCTCGCACCCGCTCATACACACTCACGCTTACATATACATGCTCACACACACACTCTCAACCACTCAAACACAGCTCCTCACACACCTACACCCACACACTCCTACACAAAATCAGACAGAGACACACACTCACACACTCACAGACTCACACACACTCACACAGGTTCTCACACTGTCACACTCACAAAACTACACACACAGACACACTCTCACACACTCACTGACTCACATGCAGTCACACACACTCACACAATGTCACACACACACCAACACACACACTCACACACACACATAAAACCATTTGGTCACAGTCACACACTTGTGTACAAACTCACACACTCACTCCCACTCACAAAATTACCCTCGCAAACACAGTCACATTCACACATTCCCTCACACACTCACACACACTAACTGAAATATACTCACACACACTCACCCACTCTCACACTCATCTACACACATCCTCACACACTCTAGCACCCTCACATACAGGAGTCACAGACGCCGTTGTGCAGACACACTTACACTCAGACACTCACACACCCTGTCACACACAGTCACTCTCACCCACTGTCACACACAAACACACACAGATACACACTCACATACATTCACATATTAGTGCGCCATCACGTACACACACTGACTTGCACACTCACAAATATCACACACACACCTACACACAGACACACACACAGACACACAAACGCTCACACATTCCCACCCTCGTATAATCACTCACACACTCACTCTCACACACCTACAGTCTTTCAATCACACTTAACAGTTCATATACAATCGCACTCACATAGACATGCTCACACACACTCTCATGCTCTCACCAACTCACACACAGCATCTTTCTCACTTACACACACACACACACACCTTCACAGACTCCCTCACATGCACACTCTCATAGAAAATACCCGCATGCCCTCAAACAGACAGATACACTCACATATTCATACAACCTGTCACACACCATCACAGACACAGTCTCTCACTGTCACACACAGTCACACTACTACACGCACAGACACACCCGAACACACTCCATCACATACACGTTCACACACTGTCAAACACACACACACTACTACACAAACACCATCACACACAGTCTCACACTCACACACACTCACCTGCTGTCACACTCACTCACACACACTACCAGACTCAAATGCACTCACACACACACTGACACACACCATCGCACACTTGTTTAAAACCACACAAGCTCTCAGACACACCTCTCACATTCTCACACCCTGTCACACACCCTCACGCACTCACACACACACTCACACACCTTCACACACAGACACACACTCACACGTTTTTATGCATTCAAACACACACTCTCGCTTACACTCAGACACACTCACACCCGATCACACTCACGCACAACCACACTCACATATATGCACTCACAGAGTCACACATCTGCTCACAGTCTCACACAGTCACATAGATATACTCACACAAACACACTATCACCCACTCACACACAGCACCGCACACACCTACACAATCTCGCACACACCATCACACTCCCACTCATACACACACTCACATAAAAATTCACACACGCAGTCAAACAAACTCACCTAAACTCACACACAAGCACAATCTGTCACACAGACTTACACACGCTCTCACACTCACAAGCACCCTCAAATTAACACACTCACAAACACACTCACACACTGTGACACACACAAAATTTAACACACACACAGTCACCTACACTCAAACACAAACACACACTCACTCACAATCAAATCTTTTAGAAACACTCAACCCTCTCTCACCTACTCTCTCATCATCACACTCCGAAACTCCCCATTACAAACTCACACAAACTCACAGATTCACACTCAATCACACTGACACTCTCACCAACTCACACACTGCACTTCACAAACCTAAGCACACAAACACTCACACACACCATCACACACTCACACACTGTCCCTCACGTTAGAGAAAAATTCACACACGCCCTGACACAACTACACTCACATATTCATAAAACCTGTCACAAACCCTCGCACACACTCACCCACTCGCCCACTGTCACACACCTACACACACAGTCAAACTCACCCACTATCAAAGAGGCTCACATGCACTCACACACACGCAGTCACACACACACCTACACCCCCAGACACCACCAAACGCACTCAGTCTCGCACGCACTCTTACACACTGAATCTGCCACACACTCTCACACTCCTACACACTCAGACACACCCACACATACTCACAGACTCACATGGAATCTCACACACACACACTGTCACAAACTAACACACCTACACACACAGACCCACTTATGCACACTCACACTCAGACACACACCCAATCACACACGTATATGCACTCACACACTCACACCCACCCACAAACCTTCACTCTCTCAAACGCGCACACACAAACACCCGCTCATACACACTCACGCACACTAACATATACATTCTCTCACACAGCTCCTCACACACCTGCGCACTCACACACACACCATCACACCCTGTAATGCACACTCACATACACAAAGAGCTCACAAACCCACACTATCAGAATTACACACACTCACACAGACACTCACACACCTGCACACACACACAGTCGCACACACTCTGACAATCTAACACTCATATAAACACACTCTCACACCCACTCACACACCTAGCCTAAAAGTCACGTTCTCACTCCCACTCATACACACCCACGCTCACATATACATGTTCACACACACACTCAGACACTCGAACACAGCACCTCACACACCTACACCCACACACTCCAACACAGCATCACACAGACTCACCCACACACACTCACAGATTCACACACACTCTCACATTTTCTCACTCTTTCACACTCTCACAGACCTACACACACAGAAACACACTCCCAGACTCTCATGCAGTCACACACACTCACACTGTCACACCCACACACCCACTCACAGACTCACGTACACACACTCACACACACAACCATTAACTCTCAATCACACACTAGTGTACACACTCTCACACTCACTCCCACTCACACACCTACACTCTCACAAACACACTCATATTGCCACATTCGCTCACACACTCACACACAAACACTAAAGTATACTCACGCACGCTCTCACCCACTCACACTCACCTACAGACACCATCACACACTCACACACACTCCCATACAAAAATCACAGATGCTGTCCTGCAGACACACATGCACTCAGACACTCACACCCTGTCACACACAGAGACTCTAACACACTGTCACACACAAACGGACACATACAGAGACACACGCACATATATTCTCGTATAAGAATACCATGAAAAAACACACACTGTCTTGCACACTCACAAATACACACACACTCACACACCTACACACAGTCAAACTCACACACTATCATAGGGGCTCACGTGCACTCACACACACGCAGTCACACACACACACACCTACACCCACAGACACCACCAAATGCACTCAGTTTCACACGCACTCATACACACTCAATCTGCCACACAATCTCACACACTTACACACACAGACACACCCACACACACTCACAGACTCACATGGAATCACACACACTCACACTGTCACAAACTAACACACCTACACACACAGACTCACTTATGCACACACACACACACACCCAATCTCACACGTACATGCACTCACACACTCACACCCACCCACAAAACTACACTCTCACAAACACACACACGCAAACACCCGCTCATATACACTCACACACACTCACATATACATGCTCACGCACAGCACCTCACAGACCTGCACACTCACATACACACACCATCACACACTCGCACACGCTCACATATAGGAAATCACACATGCACTCAAACATATACACCTACACTCACACACTCACTGACCTTGTCACACACCCTTCCACACTCACACGCACTCACACCCTGTAATGCACACTGATGTACACAAAGAGCACACACAGTCACACTATCAGAAGTACACTCACACTCTCACACCCACTCACACACCTAGTCTCAGAATCACATTCTCACACCCGCTCATACACACACACGCTCACATATACATGCTCACACACACACTCTCAACCACTCAAACACAGCACCTCACACACCTACACCCACACACTCCAACACAGCATCATACAGAGACACACTCACACACACTCACTCACTCACCCACACTCAGATTCTCACAATCTGTCACACTCACACAACTACACACACAGACACAAACACTCACAGACTCACATGCAGTCACACACTCACACGCACACCTGCACAAACACACTCACACACACTCACACACAAACACCCTTTCAGTCACAATCTCACTCTCGTGTACACACTCACACCCTCACTCCCACTCACACACCTTCAACCTCACAGGCACACTCACACTTTCACACATTCGCTCACACACTCACACACACTCACAGAGATACACACACAGTCTCACCCACTCTCATACTCACGTACACACCATCCAACACTCAGACACACTCATACAAAAATCTCAGACGCAGTCGTGCAGACACACTTACACTCAGACACTCACAAACCCTGTCACACACACACACACTGTCACACACAACCACACACGTAGAGTCACACTCACATACACTCACTTAGTAGCACGCAATCAACAACACAAAGCCTCGCACACTCAGAAATGTCACACACACTCACACACCTACACACAGACACACTCACACGCACTGGCGCACAAACACAAGTGCACACATATTCACAGCCTCGTATAATCACTCACACACTCCCACTCACACACTCACGCCCTGTAATGCATACTGACATACACAAAGAGCACACACAATCACACTATCAGAAATACACACACACACAAACACCCTCTCACACTCAAACACACACTCATATAAACACTCACACTCTCACACCTGTTCACACACCTAGCCTCAGAAACACATTCTCGCACCCGCTCATACACACTCACGCTTACATATACATGCTCACACACACACTCTCAACCACTCAAACACAGCTCCTCACACACCTACACCCACACACTCCTACACAAAATCAGACAGAGACACACACTCACACACTCACAGACTCACACACACTCACACAGGTTCTCACACTGTCACACTCACAAAACTACACACACAGACACACTCTCACACACTCACTGACTCACATGCAGTCACACACACTCACACAATGTCACACACACACCAACACACACACTCACACACACACATAAAACCATTTGGTCACAGTCACACACTTGTGTACAAACTCACACACTCACTCCCACTCACAAAATTACCCTCGCAAACACAGTCACATTCACACATTCCCTCACACACTCACACACACTAACTGAAATATACTCACACACACTCACCCACTCTCACACTCATCTACACACATCCTCACACACTCTAGCACCCTCACATACAGGAGTCACAGACGCCGTTGTGCAGACACACACTCAGACACTCACACACCCTGTCACACACAGTCACTCTCACCCACTGTCACACACAAACACACACAGATACACACTCACATACATTCACATATTAGAGCGCCATCACGTACACACACTGACTTGCACACTCACAAATATCACACACACCTACACACAGACACACAAACGCTCACACATTCCCACCCTCGTATAATCACTCACACACTCACTCTCACACACCTACAGTCTTTCAATCACACTTAACAGCTCATATACAATCGCACTCACATAGACATGCTCACACACACTCTCATGCTCTCACCAACTCACACACAGCATCTTTCTCACTTACACACACACACACACACCTTCACAGACTCCCTCACATGCACACTCTCATAGAAAATACCCGCATGCCCTCAAACAGACAGATACACTCACATATTCATACAACCTGTCACACACCATCACAGACACAGTCTCTCACTGTCACACACAGTCACACTACTACACGCAGAGACACACCCAAACACACTCCATCACATACACGTTCACACACTGTCAAACACACACACACTACTACACAAACACCATCACACACACTCTCAAACTCACACACACTCACCTGCTGTCACACTCACTCACACACACTACCAGACTCAAATGCACTCACACACACACTGACACACACCATCGCACACTTGTTTAAAACCACACAAGCTCTCAGACACACCTCTCACATTCTCACACCCTGTCACACACCCTCACGCACTCACACACACACTCACACACCTTCACACACAGACACACACTCACACGTTTTTATGCATTCAAACACACACTCTCGCTTACACTCAGACACACTCACACCCGATCACACTCACGCACAACCACACTCACATATATGCACTCACAGAGTCACACATCTGCTCACACAGTCTCACACACTGTCACATAGATATACTCACACAAACACACTATCACCCACTCACACACAGCACCGCACACACCTACACAATCTCGCACACACCATCACACTCCCACTCACACACACACTCACATAAAAATTCACACACGCAGTCAAACTCACCTAAACTCACACACAAGCACAATCTGTCACACAGACTTACACACGCTCTCACACTCACAAGCACCCTCAAATTAACACACTCACAAACACACTCACACACTGTGACACACACAAAATTTAACACACACACAGTCACCTACACTCAAACACAAACACACACTCACTCACAATCAAATCTTTTAGAAACACTCACACCCTCTCTCACCTACTCTCTCATCATCACACTCCGAAACTCCCCATTACAAACTCACACAAACTCACAGATTCACACTCAATCACACTGACACTCTCACCAACTCACACACTGCACTTCACAAACCTAAGCACACAAACACTCGCACACACCATCACACACTCACACACTGTCCCTCACGTTAGAGAAAAATTCACACACGCCCTGACACAACTACACTCACATATTCATAAAACCTGTCACAAACCCTCGCACACACTCACCCACTCGCCCACTGTCACACACCTACACACACAGTCAAACTCACCCACTATCAAAGAGGCTCACATGCACTCACACACACGCAGTCACACACACACCTACACCCCCAGACACCACCAAACGCACTCAGTCTCGCACGCACTCTTACACACTGAATCTGCCACACACTCTCACACTCCTACACACTCAGACACACCCACACATACTCACAGACTCACATGGAATCTCACACACACACACTGTCACAAACTAACACACCTACACACACAGACCCACTTATGCACACTCACACTCAGACACACACCCAATCACACACGTATATGCACTCACACACTCACACCCACCCACAAACCTTCACTCTCTCAAACGCGCACACACAAACACCCGCTCATACACACTCACGCACACTAACATATACATTCTCTCACACAGCTCCTCACACACCTGCGCACTCACACACACACCATCACACCCTGTAATGCACACTCACATACACAAAGAGCTCACAAACCCACACTATCAGAATTACACACACTCACACAGACACTCACACACCTGCACACACACACAGTCGCACACACTCTGACAATCTAACACTCATATAAACACACTCTCACACCCACTCACACACCTAGCCTAAAAGTCACGTTCTCACTCCCACTCATACACACCCACGCTCACATATACATGTTCACACACACACTCAGACACTCGAACACAGCACCTCACACACCTACACCCACACACTCCAACACAGCATCACACAGACTCACCCACACACACTCACAGATTCACACACACTCTCACATTTTCTCACTCTTTCACACTCTCACAGACCTACACACACAGAAACACACTCCCAGACTCTCATGCAGTCACACACACTCACACTGTCACACCCACACACCCACTCACAGACTCACGTACACACACTCACACACACAACCATTAACTCTCAATCACACACTAGTGTACACACACACTCACTCCCACTCACACACCTACACTCTCACAAACACACTCATATTGCCACATTCGCTCACACACACACACAAACACTAAAGTATACTCACGCACGCTCTCACCCACTCACACTCACCTACAGACACCATCACACACTCACACACACTCCCATACAAAAATCACAGATGCTGTCCTGCAGACACACATGCACTCAGACACTCACACCCTGTCACACACAGAGACTCTAACACACTGTCACACACAAACGGACACATACAGAGACACACGCACATATATTCTCGTATAAGAATACCATGAAAAAACACACACTGTCTTGCACACTCACAAATACACACACACTCACACACCTACACACAGTCAAACTCACACACTATCATAGGGGCTCACATGCACTCACACACACGCAGTCACACACACACACACCTACACCCACAGACACCACCAAATGCACTCAGTTTCACACGCACTCATACACACTCAATCTGCCACACAATCTCACACACTTACACACACAGACACACCCACACACAATCACAGACTCACATGGAATCACACACACTCACACTGTCACAAACTAACACACCTACACACACAGACTCACTTATGCACACACACCCACACCCAATCTCACACGTACATGCACTCACACACTCACACCCACCCACAAAACTACACTCTCACAAACACACACACGCAAACACCCGCTCATATACACTCACACACACTCACATATACATGCTCACGCACAGCACCTCACAGACCTGCACACTCACATACACACACCATCACACATTCGCACACGCTCACATATAGGAAATCACACATGCACTCAAACATATACACCTACACTCACACACTCACTGACCTTGTCACACACCCTTCCACACTCACACGCACTCACACCCTGTAATGCACACTGATGTACACAAAGAGCACACACAGTCACACTATCAGAAGTACACTCACACTCTCACACCCACTCACACACCTAGTCTCAGAATCACATTCTCACACCCGCTCATACACACACACGCTCACATATACATGCTCACACACACACTCTCAACCACTCAAACACAGCACCTCACACACCTACACCCACACACTCCAACACAGCATCATACAGAGACACACTCACACACACTCACTCACTCACCCACACTCAGATTCTCACAATCTGTCACACTCACACAACTACACACACAGACACAAACACTCACAGACTCACATGCAGTCACACACTCACACGCTCTCACACGCACACCTGCACAAACACACTCACACACACTCACACACAAACACCCTTTCAGTCACAATCTCACTCTCGTGTACACACTCACACCCTCACTCCCACTCACACACCATCACCCTCACAGGCACACTCACACATTCACACATTCGCTCACACACTCATACACACTCACAGAGATACACACACAGTCTCACCCACTCTCATACTCACGTACACACCATCAAACACTCAGACACACTCATACAAAAATCTCAGACGCAGTCGTGCAGACACACTTACACTCAGACACTCACAAACCCTGTCACACACACACTCACACACTGTCACACACAACCACACACGTAGAGTCACACTCACATACACTCAGTAGCACGCAATCAACAACACAAAGCCTCGCACACTCAGAAATGTCACACACACTCACACACCTACACACAGACACACTCACACGCACTGGCGCACAAACACAAGTGCACACATATTCACAGCCTCGTATAATCACTCACACACTCCCACTCACACACTCACGCCCTGTAATGCATACTGACATACACAAAGAGCACACACAATCACACTATCAGAAATACACACACACACAAACACCCTCTCACACTCAAACACACACTCATATAAACACTCACACTCTCACACCTGTTCACACACCTAGCCTCAGAAACACATTCTCGCACCCGCTCATACACACTCACGCTTACATATACATGCTCACACACACACTCTCAACCACTCAAACACAGCACCTCACACACCTACACCCACACACTCCTACACAAAATCAGACAGAGACACACACTCACACACTCACAGACTCACACACACTCACACAGGTTCTCACACTGTCACACTCACAAAACTACACACACAGACACACTCTCACACACTCACTGACTCACATGCAGTCACACACACTCACACAATGTCACACACACACCAACACACACACTCACACACACTCACACATAAAACCATTTGGTCACAGTCACACACTTGTGTACAAACTCACACACTCACTCCCACTCACAAAATTACCCTCGCAAACACAGTCACATTCACACATTCCCTCACACACTCACACACACTCACTGAAATATACTCACACACACTCACCCACTCTCACACTCATCTACACACATCCTCACACACTCTAGCACCCTCACATACAGGAGTCACAGACGCCGTTGTGCAGACACACTTACACTCAGACACTCACACACCCTGTCACACACAGTCACTCTCACCCACTGTCACACACAAACACACACAGATACACACTCACATACATTCACATATTAGTGCGCCATCACGTACACACACTGACTTGCACACTCACAAATATCACACACACACCTACACACAGACACACACACAGACACACAAACGCTCACACATTCCCACCCTCGTATAATCACTCACACACTCACTCTCACACACCTACAGTCTTTCAATCACACTTAACAGTTCATATACAATCGCACTCACATAGACATGCTCACACACACTCTCATGCTCTCACCAACTCACACACAGCATCTTTCTCACTTACACACACACACACACACCTTCACAGACTCCCTCACATGCACACTCTCATAGAAAATACCCGCATGCCCTCAAACAGACAGATACACTCACATATTCATACAACCTGTCACACACCATCACAGACACAGTCTCTCACTGTCACACACAGTCACACTACTACACGCACAGACACACCCGAACACACTCCATCACATACACGTTCACACACTGTCAAACACACACACACTACTACACAAACACCATCACACACAGTCTCACACTCACACACACTCACCTGCTGTCACACTCACTCACACACACTACCAGACTCAAATGCACTCACACACACACTGACACACACCATCGCACACTTGTTTAAAACCACACAAGCTCTCAGACACACCTCTCACATTCTCACACCCTGTCACACACCCTCACGCACTCACACACACACTCACACACCTTCACACACAGACACACACTCACACGTTTTTATGCATTCAAACACACACTCTCGCTTACACTCAGACACACTCACACCCGATCACACTCACGCACAACCACACTCACATATATGCACTCACAGAGTCACACATCTGCTCACAGTCTCACACAGTCACATAGATATACTCACACAAACACACTATCACCCACTCACACACAGCACCGCACACACCTACACAATCTCGCACACACCATCACACTCCCACTCATACACACACTCACATAAAAATTCACACACGCAGTCAAACAAACTCACCTAAACTCACACACAAGCACAATCTGTCACACAGACTTACACACGCTCTCACACTCACAAGCACCCTCAAATTAACACACTCACAAACACACTCACACACTGTGACACACACAAAATTTAACACACACACAGTCACCTACACTCAAACACAAACACACACTCACTCACAATCAAATCTTTTAGAAACACTCAACCCTCTCTCACCTACTCTCTCATCATCACACTCCGAAACTCCCCATTACAAACTCACACAAACTCACAGATTCACACTCAATCACACTGACACTCTCACCAACTCACACACTGCACTTCACAAACCTAAGCACACAAACACTCACACACACCATCACACACTCACACACTGTCCCTCACGTTAGAGAAAAATTCACACACGCCCTGACACAACTACACTCACATATTCATAAAACCTGTCACAAACCCTCGCACACACTCACCCACTCGCCCACTGTCACACACCTACACACACAGTCAAACTCACCCACTATCAAAGAGGCTCACATGCACTCACACACACGCAGTCACACACACACCTACACCCCCAGACACCACCAAACGCACTCAGTCTCGCACGCACTCTTACACACTGAATCTGCCACACACTCTCACACTCCTACACACTCAGACACACCCACACATACTCACAGACTCACATGGAATCTCACACACACACACTGTCACAAACTAACACACCTACACACACAGACCCACTTATGCACACTCACACTCAGACACACACCCAATCACACACGTATATGCACTCACACACTCACACCCACCCACAAACCTTCACTCTCTCAAACGCGCACACACAAACACCCGCTCATACACACTCACGCACACTAACATATACATTCTCTCACACAGCTCCTCACACACCTGCGCACTCACACACACACCATCACACCCTGTAATGCACACTCACATACACAAAGAGCTCACAAACCCACACTATCAGAATTACACACACTCACACAGACACTCACACACCTGCACACACACACAGTCGCACACACTCTGACAATCTAACACTCATATAAACACACTCTCACACCCACTCACACACCTAGCCTAAAAGTCACGTTCTCACTCCCACTCATACACACCCACGCTCACATATACATGTTCACACACACACTCAGACACTCGAACACAGCACCTCACACACCTACACCCACACACTCCAACACAGCATCACACAGACTCACCCACACACACTCACAGATTCACACACACTCTCACATTTTCTCACTCTTTCACACTCTCACAGACCTACACACACAGAAACACACTCCCAGACTCTCATGCAGTCACACACACTCACACTGTCACACCCACACACCCACTCACAGACTCACGTACACACACTCACACACACAACCATTAACTCTCAATCACACACTAGTGTACACACTCTCACACTCACTCCCACTCACACACCTACACTCTCACAAACACACTCATATTGCCACATTCGCTCACACACTCACACACAAACACTAAAGTATACTCACGCACGCTCTCACCCACTCACACTCACCTACAGACACCATCACACACTCACACACACTCCCATACAAAAATCACAGATGCTGTCCTGCAGACACACATGCACTCAGACACTCACACCCTGTCACACACAGAGACTCTAACACACTGTCACACACAAACGGACACATACAGAGACACACGCACATATATTCTCGTATAAGAATACCATGAAAAAACACACACTGTCTTGCACACTCACAAATACACACACACTCACACACCTACACACAGTCAAACTCACACACTATCATAGGGGCTCACGTGCACTCACACACACGCAGTCACACACACACACACCTACACCCACAGACACCACCAAATGCACTCAGTTTCACACGCACTCATACACACTCAATCTGCCACACAATCTCACACACTTACACACACAGACACACCCACACACACTCACAGACTCACATGGAATCACACACACTCACACTGTCACAAACTAACACACCTACACACACAGACTCACTTATGCACACACACACACACACCCAATCTCACACGTACATGCACTCACACACTCACACCCACCCACAAAACTACACTCTCACAAACACACACACGCAAACACCCGCTCATATACACTCACACACACTCACATATACATGCTCACGCACAGCACCTCACAGACCTGCACACTCACATACACACACCATCACACACTCGCACACGCTCACATATAGGAAATCACACATGCACTCAAACATATACACCTACACTCACACACTCACTGACCTTGTCACACACCCTTCCACACTCACACGCACTCACACCCTGTAATGCACACTGATGTACACAAAGAGCACACACAGTCACACTATCAGAAGTACACTCACACTCTCACACCCACTCACACACCTAGTCTCAGAATCACATTCTCACACCCGCTCATACACACACACGCTCACATATACATGCTCACACACACACTCTCAACCACTCAAACACAGCACCTCACACACCTACACCCACACACTCCAACACAGCATCATACAGAGACACACTCACACACACTCACTCACTCACCCACACTCAGATTCTCACAATCTGTCACACTCACACAACTACACACACAGACACAAACACTCACAGACTCACATGCAGTCACACACTCACACGCTCTCACACGCACACCTGCACAAACACACTCACACACACTCACACACAAACACCCTTTCAGTCACAATCTCACTCTCGTGTACACACTCACACCCTCACTCCCACTCACACACCTTCAACCTCACAGGCACACTCACACTTTCACACATTCGCTCACACACTCACACACACTCACAGAGATACACACACAGTCTCACCCACTCTCATACTCACGTACACACCATCCAACACTCAGACACACTCATACAAAAATCTCAGACGCAGTCGTGCAGACACACTTACACTCAGACACTCACAAACCCTGTCACACACACACACACTGTCACACACAACCACACACGTAGAGTCACACTCACATACACTCACTTAGTAGCACGCAATCAACAACACAAAGCCTCGCACACTCAGAAATGTCACACACACTCACACACCTACACACAGACACACTCACACGCACTGGCGCACAAACACAAGTGCACACATATTCACAGCCTCGTATAATCACTCACACACTCCCACTCACACACTCACGCCCTGTAATGCATACTGACATACACAAAGAGCACACACAATCACACTATCAGAAATACACACACACACAAACACCCTCTCACACTCAAACACACACTCATATAAACACTCACACTCTCACACCTGTTCACACACCTAGCCTCAGAAACACATTCTCGCACCCGCTCATACACACTCACGCTTACATATACATGCTCACACACACACTCTCAACCACTCAAACACAGCTCCTCACACACCTACACCCACACACTCCTACACAAAATCAGACAGAGACACACACTCACACACTCACAGACTCACACACACTCACACAGGTTCTCACACTGTCACACTCACAAAACTACACACACAGACACACTCTCACACACTCACTGACTCACATGCAGTCACACACACTCACACAATGTCACACACACACCAACACACACACTCACACACACACATAAAACCATTTGGTCACAGTCACACACTTGTGTACAAACTCACACACTCACTCCCACTCACAAAATTACCCTCGCAAACACAGTCACATTCACACATTCCCTCACACACTCACACACACTAACTGAAATATACTCACACACACTCACCCACTCTCACACTCATCTACACACATCCTCACACACTCTAGCACCCTCACATACAGGAGTCACAGACGCCGTTGTGCAGACACACTTACACTCAGACACTCACACACCCTGTCACACACAGTCACTCTCACCCACTGTCACACACAAACACACACAGATACACACTCACATACATTCACATATTAGTGCGCCATCACGTACACACACTGACTTGCACACTCACAAATATCACACACACACCTACACACAGACACACACACAGACACACAAACGCTCACACATTCCCACCCTCGTATAATCACTCACACACTCACTCTCACACACCTACAGTCTTTCAATCACACTTAACAGTTCATATACAATCGCACTCACATAGACATGCTCACACACACTCTCATGCTCTCACCAACTCACACACAGCATCTTTCTCACTTACACACACACACACACACCTTCACAGACTCCCTCACATGCACACTCTCATAGAAAATACCCGCATGCCCTCAAACAGACAGATACACTCACATATTCATACAACCTGTCACACACCATCACAGACACAGTCTCTCACTGTCACACACAGTCACACTACTACACGCACAGACACACCCGAACACACTCCATCACATACACGTTCACACACTGTCAAACACACACACACTACTACACAAACACCATCACACACAGTCTCACACTCACACACACTCACCTGCTGTCACACTCACTCACACACACTACCAGACTCAAATGCACTCACACACACACTGACACACACCATCGCACACTTGTTTAAAACCACACAAGCTCTCAGACACACCTCTCACATTCTCACACCCTGTCACACACCCTCACGCACTCACACACACACTCACACACCTTCACACACAGACACACACTCACACGTTTTTATGCATTCAAACACACACTCTCGCTTACACTCAGACACACTCACACCCGATCACACTCACGCACAACCACACTCACATATATGCACTCACAGAGTCACACATCTGCTCACAGTCTCACACAGTCACATAGATATACTCACACAAACACACTATCACCCACTCACACACAGCACCGCACACACCTACACAATCTCGCACACACCATCACACTCCCACTCATACACACACTCACATAAAAATTCACACACGCAGTCAAACAAACTCACCTAAACTCACACACAAGCACAATCTGTCACACAGACTTACACACGCTCTCACACTCACAAGCACCCTCAAATTAACACACTCACAAACACACTCACACACTGTGACACACACAAAATTTAACACACACACAGTCACCTACACTCAAACACAAACACACACTCACTCACAATCAAATCTTTTAGAAACACTCAACCCTCTCTCACCTACTCTCTCATCATCACACTCCGAAACTCCCCATTACAAACTCACACAAACTCACAGATTCACACTCAATCACACTGACACTCTCACCAACTCACACACTGCACTTCACAAACCTAAGCACACAAACACTCACACACACCATCACACACTCACACACTGTCCCTCACGTTAGAGAAAAATTCACACACGCCCTGACACAACTACACTCACATATTCATAAAACCTGTCACAAACCCTCGCACACACTCACCCACTCGCCCACTGTCACACACCTACACACACAGTCAAACTCACCCACTATCAAAGAGGCTCACATGCACTCACACACACGCAGTCACACACACACCTACACCCCCAGACACCACCAAACGCACTCAGTCTCGCACGCACTCTTACACACTGAATCTGCCACACACTCTCACACTCCTACACACTCAGACACACCCACACATACTCACAGACTCACATGGAATCTCACACACACACACTGTCACAAACTAACACACCTACACACACAGACCCACTTATGCACACTCACACTCAGACACACACCCAATCACACACGTATATGCACTCACACACTCACACCCACCCACAAACCTTCACTCTCTCAAACGCGCACACACAAACACCCGCTCATACACACTCACGCACACTAACATATACATTCTCTCACACAGCTCCTCACACACCTGCGCACTCACACACACACCATCACACCCTGTAATGCACACTCACATACACAAAGAGCTCACAAACCCACACTATCAGAATTACACACACTCACACAGACACTCACACACCTGCACACACACACAGTCGCACACACTCTGACAATCTAACACTCATATAAACACACTCTCACACCCACTCACACACCTAGCCTAAAAGTCACGTTCTCACTCCCACTCATACACACCCACGCTCACATATACATGTTCACACACACACTCAGACACTCGAACACAGCACCTCACACACCTACACCCACACACTCCAACACAGCATCACACAGACTCACCCACACACACTCACAGATTCACACACACTCTCACATTTTCTCACTCTTTCACACTCTCACAGACCTACACACACAGAAACACACTCCCAGACTCTCATGCAGTCACACACACTCACACTGTCACACCCACACACCCACTCACAGACTCACGTACACACACTCACACACACAACCATTAACTCTCAATCACACACTAGTGTACACACTCTCACACTCACTCCCACTCACACACCTACACTCTCACAAACACACTCATATTGCCACATTCGCTCACACACTCACACACAAACACTAAAGTATACTCACGCACGCTCTCACCCACTCACACTCACCTACAGACACCATCACACACTCACACACACTCCCATACAAAAATCACAGATGCTGTCCTGCAGACACACATGCACTCAGACACTCACACCCTGTCACACACAGAGACTCTAACACACTGTCACACACAAACGGACACATACAGAGACACACGCACATATATTCTCGTATAAGAATACCATGAAAAAACACACACTGTCTTGCACACTCACAAATACACACACACTCACACACCTACACACAGTCAAACTCACACACTATCATAGGGGCTCACGTGCACTCACACACACGCAGTCACACACACACACACCTACACCCACAGACACCACCAAATGCACTCAGTTTCACACGCACTCATACACACTCAATCTGCCACACAATCTCACACACTTACACACACAGACACACCCACACACACTCACAGACTCACATGGAATCACACACACTCACACTGTCACAAACTAACACACCTACACACACAGACTCACTTATGCACACACACACACACACCCAATCTCACACGTACATGCACTCACACACTCACACCCACCCACAAAACTACACTCTCACAAACACACACACGCAAACACCCGCTCATATACACTCACACACACTCACATATACATGCTCACGCACAGCACCTCACAGACCTGCACACTCACATACACACACCATCACACACTCGCACACGCTCACATATAGGAAATCACACATGCACTCAAACATATACACCTACACTCACACACTCACTGACCTTGTCACACACCCTTCCACACTCACACGCACTCACACCCTGTAATGCACACTGATGTACACAAAGAGCACACACAGTCACACTATCAGAAGTACACTCACACTCTCACACCCACTCACACACCTAGTCTCAGAATCACATTCTCACACCCGCTCATACACACACACGCTCACATATACATGCTCACACACACACTCTCAACCACTCAAACACAGCACCTCACACACCTACACCCACACACTCCAACACAGCATCATACAGAGACACACTCACACACACTCACTCACTCACCCACACTCAGATTCTCACAATCTGTCACACTCACACAACTACACACACAGACACAAACACTCACAGACTCACATGCAGTCACACACTCACACGCACACCTGCACAAACACACTCACACACACTCACACACAAACACCCTTTCAGTCACAATCTCACTCTCGTGTACACACTCACACCCTCACTCCCACTCACACACCTTCAACCTCACAGGCACACTCACACTTTCACACATTCGCTCACACACTCACACACACTCACAGAGATACACACACAGTCTCACCCACTCTCATACTCACGTACACACCATCCAACACTCAGACACACTCATACAAAAATCTCAGACGCAGTCGTGCAGACACACTTACACTCAGACACTCACAAACCCTGTCACACACACACACACTGTCACACACAACCACACACGTAGAGTCACACTCACATACACTCACTTAGTAGCACGCAATCAACAACACAAAGCCTCGCACACTCAGAAATGTCACACACACTCACACACCTACACACAGACACACTCACACGCACTGGCGCACAAACACAAGTGCACACATATTCACAGCCTCGTATAATCACTCACACACTCCCACTCACACACTCACGCCCTGTAATGCATACTGACATACACAAAGAGCACACACAATCACACTATCAGAAATACACACACACACAAACACCCTCTCACACTCAAACACACACTCATATAAACACTCACACTCTCACACCTGTTCACACACCTAGCCTCAGAAACACATTCTCGCACCCGCTCATACACACTCACGCTTACATATACATGCTCACACACACACTCTCAACCACTCAAACACAGCTCCTCACACACCTACACCCACACACTCCTACACAAAATCAGACAGAGACACACACTCACACACTCACAGACTCACACACACTCACACAGGTTCTCACACTGTCACACTCACAAAACTACACACACAGACACACTCTCACACACTCACTGACTCACATGCAGTCACACACACTCACACAATGTCACACACACACCAACACACACACTCACACACACACATAAAACCATTTGGTCACAGTCACACACTTGTGTACAAACTCACACACTCACTCCCACTCACAAAATTACCCTCGCAAACACAGTCACATTCACACATTCCCTCACACACTCACACACACTAACTGAAATATACTCACACACACTCACCCACTCTCACACTCATCTACACACATCCTCACACACTCTAGCACCCTCACATACAGGAGTCACAGACGCCGTTGTGCAGACACACACTCAGACACTCACACACCCTGTCACACACAGTCACTCTCACCCACTGTCACACACAAACACACACAGATACACACTCACATACATTCACATATTAGAGCGCCATCACGTACACACACTGACTTGCACACTCACAAATATCACACACACCTACACACAGACACACAAACGCTCACACATTCCCACCCTCGTATAATCACTCACACACTCACTCTCACACACCTACAGTCTTTCAATCACACTTAACAGCTCATATACAATCGCACTCACATAGACATGCTCACACACACTCTCATGCTCTCACCAACTCACACACAGCATCTTTCTCACTTACACACACACACACACACCTTCACAGACTCCCTCACATGCACACTCTCATAGAAAATACCCGCATGCCCTCAAACAGACAGATACACTCACATATTCATACAACCTGTCACACACCATCACAGACACAGTCTCTCACTGTCACACACAGTCACACTACTACACGCAGAGACACACCCAAACACACTCCATCACATACACGTTCACACACTGTCAAACACACACACACTACTACACAAACACCATCACACACACTCTCAAACTCACACACACTCACCTGCTGTCACACTCACTCACACACACTACCAGACTCAAATGCACTCACACACACACTGACACACACCATCGCACACTTGTTTAAAACCACACAAGCTCTCAGACACACCTCTCACATTCTCACACCCTGTCACACACCCTCACGCACTCACACACACACTCACACACCTTCACACACAGACACACACTCACACGTTTTTATGCATTCAAACACACACTCTCGCTTACACTCAGACACACTCACACCCGATCACACTCACGCACAACCACACTCACATATATGCACTCACAGAGTCACACATCTGCTCACACAGTCTCACACACTGTCACATAGATATACTCACACAAACACACTATCACCCACTCACACACAGCACCGCACACACCTACACAATCTCGCACACACCATCACACTCCCACTCACACACACACTCACATAAAAATTCACACACGCAGTCAAACTCACCTAAACTCACACACAAGCACAATCTGTCACACAGACTTACACACGCTCTCACACTCACAAGCACCCTCAAATTAACACACTCACAAACACACTCACACACTGTGACACACACAAAATTTAACACACACACAGTCACCTACACTCAAACACAAACACACACTCACTCACAATCAAATCTTTTAGAAACACTCACACCCTCTCTCACCTACTCTCTCATCATCACACTCCGAAACTCCCCATTACAAACTCACACAAACTCACAGATTCACACTCAATCACACTGACACTCTCACCAACTCACACACTGCACTTCACAAACCTAAGCACACAAACACTCGCACACACCATCACACACTCACACACTGTCCCTCACGTTAGAGAAAAATTCACACACGCCCTGACACAACTACACTCACATATTCATAAAACCTGTCACAAACCCTCGCACACACTCACCCACTCGCCCACTGTCACACACCTACACACACAGTCAAACTCACCCACTATCAAAGAGGCTCACATGCACTCACACACACGCAGTCACACACACACCTACACCCCCAGACACCACCAAACGCACTCAGTCTCGCACGCACTCTTACACACTGAATCTGCCACACACTCTCACACTCCTACACACTCAGACACACCCACACATACTCACAGACTCACATGGAATCTCACACACACACACTGTCACAAACTAACACACCTACACACACAGACCCACTTATGCACACTCACACTCAGACACACACCCAATCACACACGTATATGCACTCACACACTCACACCCACCCACAAACCTTCACTCTCTCAAACGCGCACACACAAACACCCGCTCATACACACTCACGCACACTAACATATACATTCTCTCACACAGCTCCTCACACACCTGCGCACTCACACACACACCATCACACCCTGTAATGCACACTCACATACACAAAGAGCTCACAAACCCACACTATCAGAATTACACACACTCACACAGACACTCACACACCTGCACACACACACAGTCGCACACACTCTGACAATCTAACACTCATATAAACACTCACACTCTCACACCCACTCACACACCTAGCCTAAAAGTCACGTTCTCACTCCCACTCATACACACCCACGCTCACATATACATGTTCACACACACACTCAGACACTCGAACACAGCACCTCACACACCTACACCCACACACTCCAACACAGCATCACACAGACTCACCCACACACACTCACAGATTCACACACACTCTCACATTTTCTCACTCTTTCACACTCTCACAGACCTACACACACAGAAACACACTCCCAGACTCTCATGCAGTCACACACACTCACACTGTCACACCCACACACCCACTCACAGACCCACGTACACACACTCACACACACAACCATTAACTCTCAATCACACACTAGTGTACACACTCTCACACTCACTCCCACTCACACACCTACACTCTCACAAACACACTCATATTGCCACATTCGCTCACACACACACACAAACACTAAAGTATACTCACGCACGCTCTCACCCACTCACACTCACCTACAGACACCATCACACACTCACACACACTCCCATACAAAAATCACAGATGCTGTCCTGCAGACACACATGCACTCAGACACTCACACCCTGTCACACACAGAGACTCTAACACACTGTCACACACAAACGGACACATACAGAGACACACGCACATATATTCTCGTATAAGAATACCATCAAAAAACACACACTGTCTTGCACACTCACAAATACACACACACTCACACACCTACACACAGTCAAACTCACACACTATCATAGGGGCTCACATGCACTCACACACACGCAGTCACACACACACACACCTACACCCACAGACACCACCAAATGCACTCAGTTTCACACGCACTCATACACACTCAATCTGCCACACAATCTCACACACTTACACACACAGACACACCCACACACAATCACAGACTCACATGGAATCACACACACTCACACTGTCACAAACTAACACACCTACACACACAGACTCACTTATGCACACACACCCACACCCAATCTCACACGTACATGCACTCACACACTCACACCCACCCACAAAACTACACTCTCACAAACACACACACGCAAACACCCGCTCATATACACTCACACACACTCACATATACATGCTCACGCACAGCACCTCACAGACCTGCACACTCACATACACACACCATCACACATTCGCACACGCTCACATATAGGAAATCACACATGCACTCAAACATATACACCTACACTCACACACTCACTGACCTTGTCACACACCCTTCCACACTCACACGCACTCACACCCTGTAATGCACACTGATGTACACAAAGAGCACACACAGTCACACTATCAGAAGTACACTCACACTCTCACACCCACTCACACACCTAGTCTCAGAATCACATTCTCACACCCGCTCATACACACACACGCTCACATATACATGCTCACACACACACTCTCAACCACTCAAACACAGCACCTCACACACCTACACCCACACACTCCAACACAGCATCATACAGAGACACACTCACACACACTCACTCACTCACCCACACTCAGATTCTCACAATCTGTCACACTCACACAACTACACACACAGACACAAACACTCACAGACTCACATGCAGTCACACACTCACACGCTCTCACACGCACACCTGCACAAACACACTCACACACACTCACACACAAACACCCTTTCAGTCACAATCTCACTCTCGTGTACACACTCACACCCTCACTCCCACTCACACACCATCACCCTCACAGGCACACTCACACATTCACACATTCGCTCACACACTCATACACACTCACAGAGATACACACACAGTCTCACCCACTCTCATACTCACGTACACACCATCAAACACTCAGACACACTCATACAAAAATCTCAGACGCAGTCGTGCAGACACACTTACACTCAGACACTCACAAACCCTGTCACACACACACTCACACACTGTCACACACAACCACACATGTAGAGTCACACTCACATACACTCACTTAGTAGCACGCAATCAACAACACAAAGCCTCGCACACTCAGAAATGTCACACACACTCACACACCTACACACAGACACACTCACACGCACTGGCGCACAAACACAAGTGCACACATATTCACAGCCTCGTATAATCACTCACACACTCCCACTCACACACTCACGCCCTGTAATGCATACTGACATACACAAAGAGCACACACAATCACACTATCAGAAATACACACACACACAAACACCCTCTCACACTCAAACACACACTCATATAAACACTCACACTCTCACACCTGTTCACACACCTAGCCTCAGAAACACATTCTCGCACCCGCTCATACACACTCACGCTTACATATACATGCTCACACACACACTCTCAACCACTCAAACACAGCACCTCACACACCTACACCCACACACTCCTACACAAAATCAGACAGAGACACACACTCACACACTCACAGACTCACACACACTCACACAGGTTCTCACACTGTCACACTCACAAAACTACACACACAGACACACTCTCACACACTCACTGACTCACATGCAGTCACACACACTCACACAATGTCACACACACACCAACACACACACTCACACACACTCACACATAAAACCATTTGGTCACAGTCACACACTTGTGTACAAACTCACACACTCACTCCCACTCACAAAATTACCCTCGCAAACACAGTCACATTCACACATTCCCTCACACACTCACACACACTAACTGAAATATACTCAAACACACTCACCCACTCTCACACTCATCTACACACATCCTCACACACTCTAGCACCCTCACATACAGGAGTCACAGACGCCGTTGTGCAGACACACACTCAGACACTCACACACCCTGTCACACACAGTCACTCTCACCCACTGTCACACACAAACACACACAGATACACACTCACATACATTCACATATTAGAGCGCCATCACGTACACACACTGACTTGCACACTCACAAATATCACACACACCTACACACAGACACACAAACGCTCACACATTCCCACCCTCGTATAATCACTCACACACTCACTCTCACACACCTACAGTCTTTCAATCACACTTAACAGCTCATATACAATCGCACTCACATAGACATGCTCACACACACTCTCATGCTCTCACCAACTCACACACAGCATCTTTCTCACTTACACACACACACACACACCTTCACAGACTCCCTCACATGCACACTCTCATAGAAAATACCCGCATGCCCTCAAACAGACAGATACACTCACATATTCATACAACCTGTCACACACCATCACAGACACAGTCTCTCACTGTCACACACAGTCACACTACTACACGCAGAGACACACCCAAACACACTCCATCACATACACGTTCACACACTGTCAAACACACACACACTACTACACAAACACCATCACACACACTCTCAAACTCACACACACTCACCTGCTGTCACACTCACTCACACACACTACCAGACTCAAATGCACTCACACACACACTGGCACACACCATCGCACACTTGTTTAAAACCACACAAGCTCTCAGACACACCTCTCACATTCTCACACCCTGTCACACACCCTCACGCACTCACACACACACTCACACACCTTCACACACAGACACACACTCACACGTTTTTATGCATTCAAACACACACTCTCGCTTACACTCAGACACACTCACACCCGATCACACTCACGCACAACCACACTCACATATATGCACTCACAGAGTCACACATCTGCTCACACAGTCTCACACACTGTCACATAGATATACTCACACAAACACACTATCACCCACTCACACACAGCACCGCACACACCTACACAATCTCGCACACACCATCACACTCCCACTCACACACACACTCACATAAAAATTCACACACGCAGTCAAACTCACCTAAACTCACACACAAGCACAATCTGTCACACAGACTTACACACGCTCTCACACTCACAAGCACCCTCAAATTAACACACTCACAAACACACTCACACACTGTGACACACACAAAATTTAACACACACACAGTCACCTACACTCAAACACAAACACACACTCACTCACAATCAAATCTTTTAGAAACACTCACACCCTCTCTCACCTACTCTCTCATCATCACACTCCGAAACTCCCCATTACAAACTCACACAAACTCACAGATTCACACTCAATCACACTGACACTCTCACCAACTCACACACTGCACTTCACAAACCTAAGCACACAAACACTCGCACACACCATCACACACTCACACACTGTCCCTCACGTTAGAGAAAAATTCACACACGCCCTGACACAACTACACTCACATATTCATAAAACCTGTCACAAACCCTCGCACACACTCACCCACTCGCCCACTGTCACACACCTACACACACAGTCAAACTCACCCACTATCAAAGAGGCTCACATGCACTCACACACACGCAGTCACACACACACCTACACCCCCAGACACCACCAAACGCACTCAGTCTCGCACGCACTCTTACACACTGAATCTGCCACACACTCTCACACTCCTACACACTCAGACACACCCACACATACTCACAGACTCACATGGAATCTCACACACACACACTGTCACAAACTAACACACCTACACACACAGACCCACTTATGCACACTCACACTCAGACACACACCCAATCACACACCTATATGCACTCACACACTCACACCCACCCACAAACCTTCACTCTCTCAAACGCGCACACACAAACACCCGCTCATACACACTCACGCACACTAACATATACATTCTCTCACACAGCTCCTCACACACCTGCGCACTCACACACACACCATCACACCCTGTAATGCACACTCACATACACAAAGAGCTCACAAACCCACACTATCAGAATTACACACACTCACACAGACACTCACACACCTGCACACACACACAGTCGCACACACTCTGACAATCTAACACTCATATAAACACTCACACTCTCACACCCACTCACACACCTAGCCTAAAAGTCACGTTCTCACTCCCACTCACACACACTCACGCTCACATATACATGTTCACACACACACTCAGCCACTCGAACACAGCACCTCACACACCTACACCCACACACTCCAACACAGCATCACACAGACTCACCCACACACACTCACAGATTCACACACACTCTCACATTTTCTCACTCTTTCACACTCTCACAGACCTACACACACAGAAACACACTCCCAGACTCTCATGCAGTCACACACACTCACACTGTCACACCCACACACCCACTCAAAGACCCACGTACACACACTCACACACACAACCATTAACTCTCAATCACACACTAGTGTACACACTCTCACACTCACTCCCACACACACCTACACTCTCACAAACACACTCATATTGCCACATTCACTCACACACTCACACACAAACACTAAAGTATACTCACGCACGCTCTCACCCACTCACACTCACCTACAGACACCATCACACACTCACACACACTCCCATACAAAAATCACAGATGCTGTCCTGCAGACACACATGCACTCAGACACTCACACCCTGTCACACACAGAGACTCTAACACACTGTCACACACAAACGGACACATACAGAGACACACGCACATATATTCTCGTATAAGAATACCGTGAAAAAACACACACTGTCTTGCACACTCACAAATACACACACACTCACACACCTACACACAGTCAAACTCACACACTATCATAGGGGCTCACGTGCACTCACACACGCAGTCACACACACACACACCTACACCCACAGACACCACCAAATGCACTCAGTTTCACACGCACTCATACACACTCAATCTGCCACACAATCTCACACACTTACACACACAGACACACCCACACACACTCACAGACTCACATGGAATCACACACACTCACACTGTCACAAACTAACACACCTACACACACAGACTCACTTATGCACACACACACACCCAATCTCACATGTACATGCACTCACACACTCACACACACCCACAAAACTACACTCTCACAAACACACACACGCAAACACCCGCTCATATACACTCACACACACTCACATATACATGCTCACGCACAGCACCTCACAGACCTGCACACTCACATACACACACCATCACACACTCGCACAAGCTCACATATAGGAAATCACACATGCACTCAAACATATACACCTACACTCACACACTCACTGACCTTGTCACACACCCTTCCACACTCACACGCACTCACACCCTGTAATGCACACTGATGTACACAAAGAGCACACACAGTCACACTATCAGAAGTACACTCACACTCTCACACCCACTCACACACCTAGTCTCAGAATCACATTCTCACACCCGCTCATACACACACACGCTCACATATACATGCTCACACACACACTCTCAACCACTCAAACACAGCACCTCACACACCTACACCCACACACTCCAACACAGCATCATACAGAGACACACTCACACACACTCACTCACTCACCCACACTCAGATTCTCACAATCTGTCACACTCACACAACTACACACACAGACACAAACACTCACAGACTCACATGCAGTCACACACTCACACGCTCTCACACGCACACCTGCACAAACACACTCACACACACTCACACACAAACACCCTTTCAGTCACAATCTCACTCTCGTGTACACACTCACACCCTCACTCCCACTCACACACCTTCAACCTCACAGGCACACTCACACTTTCACACATTCGCTCACACACTCACACACACTCACAGAGATACACACACAGTCTCACCCACTCTCATACTCACGTACACACCATCCAACACTCAGACACACTCATACAAAAATCTCAGACGCAGTCGTGCAGACACACTTACACTCAGACACTCACAAACCCTGTCACACACACACTCACACACTGTCACACACAACCACACACGTAGAGTCACACTCACATACACTCACTTAGTAGCACGCAATCAACAACACAAAGCCTCGCACACTCAGAAATGTCACACACACTCACACACCTACACACAGACACACTCACACGCACTGGCGCACAAACACAAGTGCACACATATTCACAGCCTCGTATAATCACTCACACACTCCCACTCACACACTCACGCCCTGTAATGCATACTGACATACACAAAGAGCACACACAATCACACTATCAGAAATACACACACACACAAACACCCTCTCACACTCAAACACACACTCATATAAACACTCACACTCTCACACCTGTTCACACACCTAGCCTCAGAAACACATTCTCGCACCCGCTCATACACACTCACGCTTACATATACATGCTCACACACACACTCTCAACCACTCAAACACAGCTCCTCACACACCTACACCCACACACTCCTACACAAAATCAGACAGAGACACACACTCACACACTCACAGACTCACACACACTCACACAGGTTCTCACACTGTCACACTCACAAAACTACACACACAGACACACTCTCACACACTCACTGACTCACATGCAGTCACACACACTCACACAATGTCACACACACACCAACACACACACTCACACACACACATAAAACCATTTGGTCACAGTCACACACTTGTGTACAAACTCACACACTCACTCCCACTCACAAAATTACCCTCGCAAACACAGTCACATTCACACATTCCCTCACACACTCACACACACTCACTGAAATATACTCACACACACTCACCCACTCTCACACTCATCTACACACATCCTCACACACTCTAGCACCCTCACATACAGGAGTCACAGACGCCGTTGTGCAGACACACACTCAGACACTCACACACCCTGTCACACACAGTCACTCTCACCCACTGTCACACACAAACACACACAGATACACACTCACATACATTCACATATTAGAGCGCCATCACGTACACACACTGACTTGCACACTCACAAATATCACACACACACCTACACACAGACACACAAACGCTCACACATTCCCACCCTCGTATAATCACTCACACACTCACTCTCACACACCTACAGTCTTTCAATCACACTTAACAGCTCATATACAATCGCACTCACATAGACATGCTCACACACACTCTCATGCTCTCACCAACTCACACACAGCATCTTTCTCACTTACACACACACACACACACCTTCACAGACTCCCTCACATGCACACTCTCATAGAAAATACCCGCATGCCCTCAAACAGACAGATACACTCACATATTCATACAACCTGTCACACACCATCACAGACACAGTCTCTCACTGTCACACACAGTCACACTACTACACGCAGAGACACACCCAAACACACTCCATCACATACACGTTCACACACTGTCAAACACACACACACTACTACACAAACACCATCACACACACTCTCAAACTCACACACACTCACCTGCTGTCACACTCACTCACACACACTACCAGACTCAAATGCACTCACACACACACTGACACACACCATCGCACACTTGTTTAAAACCACACAAGCTCTCAGACACACCTCTCACATTCTCACACCCTGTCACACACCCTCACGCACTCACACACACACTCACACACCTTCACACACAGACACACACTCACACGTTTTTATGCATTCAAACACACACTCTCGCTTACACTCAGACACACTCACACCCGATCACACTCACGCACAACCACACTCACATATATGCACTCACAGAGTCACACATCTGCTCACACAGTCTCACACACTGTCACATAGATATACTCACACAAACACACTATCACCCACTCACACACAGCACCGCACACACCTACACAATCTCGCACACACCATCACACTCCCACTCACACACACACTCACATAAAAATTCACACACGCAGTCAAACTCACCTAAACTCACACACAAGCACAATCTGTCACACAGACTTACACACGCTCTCACACTCACAAGCACCCTCAAATTAACACACTCACAAACACACTCACACACTCTGACACACACAAAATTTAACACACACACAGTCACCTACACTCAAACACAAACACACACTCACTCACAATCAAATCTTTTAGAAACACTCACACCCTCTCTCACCTACTCTCTCATCATCACACTCCGAAACTCCCCATTACAAACTCACACAAACTCACAGATTCACACTCAATCACACTGACACTCTCACCAACTCACACACTGCACTTCACAAACCTAAGCACACAAACACTCGCACACACCATCACACACTCACACACTGTCCCTCACGTTAGAGAAAAATTCACACACGCCCTGACACAACTACACTCACATATTCATAAAACCTGTCACAAACCCTCGCACACACTCACCCACTCGCCCACTGTCACACACCTACACACACAGTCAAACTCACCCACTATCAAAGAGGCTCACATGCACTCACACACACGCAGTCACACACACACCTACACCCCCAGACACCACCAAACGCACTCAGTCTCGCACGCACTCTTACACACTGAATCTGCCACACACTCTCACACTCCTACACACTCAGACACACCCACACATACTCACAGACTCACATGGAATCTCTCACACACACACTGTCACAAACTAACACACCTACACACACAGACCCACTTATGCACACTCACACTCAGACACACACCCAATCACACACCTATATGCACTCACACACTCACACCCACCCACAAACCTTCACTCTCTCAAACGCGCACACACAAACACCCGCTCATACACACTCACGCACACTAACATATACATTCTCTCACACAGCTCCTCACACACCTGCGCACTCACACACACACCATCACACCCTGTAATGCACACTCACATACACAAAGAGCTCACAAACCCACACTATCAGAATTACACACACTCACACAGACACTCACACACCTGCACACACACACAGTCGCACACACTCTGACAATCTAACACTCATATAAACACTCACACTCTCACACCCACTCACACACCTAGCCTAAAAGTCACGTTCTCACTCCCACTCATACACACCCACGCTCACATATACATGTTCACACACACACTCAGACACTCGAACACAGCACCTCACACACCTACACCCACACACTCCAACACAGCATCACACAGACTCACCCACACACACTCACAGATTCACACACACTCTCACATTTTCTCACTCTTTCACACTCTCACAGACCTACACACACAGAAACACACTCCCAGACTCTCATGCAGTCACACACACTCACACTGTCACACCCACACACCCACTCACAGACCCACGTACACACACTCACACACACAACCATTAACTCTCAATCACACACTAGTGTACACACTCTCACACTCACTCCCACTCACACACCTACACTCTCACAAACACACTCATATTGCCACATTCGCTCACACACACACACAAACACTAAAGTATACTCACGCACGCTCTCACCCACTCACACTCACCTACAGACACCATCACACACTCACACACACTCCCATACAAAAATCACAGATGCTGTCCTGCAGACACACATGCACTCAGACACTCACACCCTGTCACACACAGAGACTCTAACACACTGTCACACACAAACGGACACATACAGAGACACACGCACATATATTCTCGTATAAGAATACCATGAAAAAACACACACTGTCTTGCACACTCACAAATACACACACACTCACACACCTACACACAGTCAAACTCACACACTATCATAGGGGCTCACATGCACTCACACACACGCAGTCACACACACACACACCTACACCCACAGACACCACCAAATGCACTCAGTTTCACACGCACTCATACACACTCAATCTGCCACACAATCTCACACACTTACACACACAGACACACCCACACACAATCACAGACTCACATGGAATCACACACACTCACACTGTCACAAACTAACACACCTACACACACAGACTCACTTATGCACACACACCCACACCCAATCTCACACGTACATGCACTCACACACTCACACCCACCCACAAAACTACACTCTCACAAACACACACACGCAAACACCCGCTCATATACACTCACACACACTCACATATACATGCTCACGCACAGCACCTCACAGACCTGCACACTCACATACACACACCATCACACATTCGCACACGCTCACATATAGGAAATCACACATGCACTCAAACATATACACCTACACTCACACACTCACTGACCTTGTCACACACCCTTCCACACTCACACGCACTCACACCCTGTAATGCACACTGATGTACACAAAGAGCACACACAGTCACACTATCAGAAGTACACTCACACTCTCACACCCACTCACACACCTAGTCTCAGAATCACATTCTCACACCCGCTCATACACACACACGCTCACATATACATGCTCACACACACACTCTCAACCACTCAAACACAGCACCTCACACACCTACACCCACACACTCCAACACAGCATCATACAGAGACACACTCACACACACTCACTCACTCACCCACACTCAGATTCTCACAATCTGTCACACTCACACAACTACACACACAGACACAAACACTCACAGACTCACATGCAGTCACACACTCACACGCTCTCACACGCACACCTGCACAAACACACTCACACACACTCACACACAAACACCCTTTCAGTCACAATCTCACTCTCGTGTACACACTCACACCCTCACTCCCACTCACACACCATCACCCTCACAGGCACACTCACACATTCACACATTCGCTCACACACTCATACACACTCACAGAGATACACACACAGTCTCACCCACTCTCATACTCACGTACACACCATCAAACACTCAGACACACTCATACAAAAATCTCAGACGCAGTCGTGCAGACACACTTACACTCAGACACTCACAAACCCTGTCACACACACACTCACACACTGTCACACACAACCACACACGTAGAGTCACACTCACATACACTCAGTAGCACGCAATCAACAACACAAAGCCTCGCACACTCAGAAATGTCACACACACTCACACACCTACACACAGACACACTCACACGCACTGGCGCACAAACACAAGTGCACACATATTCACAGCCTCGTATAATCACTCACACACTCCCACTCACACACTCACGCCCTGTAATGCATACTGACATACACAAAGAGCACACACAATCACACTATCAGAAATACACACACACACAAACACCCTCTCACACTCAAACACACACTCATATAAACACTCACACTCTCACACCTGTTCACACACCTAGCCTCAGAAACACATTCTCGCACCCGCTCATACACACTCACGCTTACATATACATGCTCACACACACACTCTCAACCACTCAAACACAGCACCTCACACACCTACACCCACACACTCCTACACAAAATCAGACAGAGACACACACTCACACACTCACAGACTCACACACACTCACACAGGTTCTCACACTGTCACACTCACAAAACTACACACACAGACACACTCTCACACACTCACTGACTCACATGCAGTCACACACACTCACACAATGTCACACACACACCAACACACACACTCACACACACTCACACATAAAACCATTTGGTCACAGTCACACACTTGTGTACAAACTCACACACTCACTCCCACTCACAAAATTACCCTCGCAAACACAGTCACATTCACACATTCCCTCACACACTCACACACACTCACTGAAATATACTCACACACACTCACCCACTCTCACACTCATCTACACACATCCTCACACACTCTAGCACCCTCACATACAGGAGTCACAGACGCCGTTGTGCAGACACACTTACACTCAGACACTCACACACCCTGTCACACACAGTCACTCTCACCCACTGTCACACACAAACACACACAGATACACACTCACATACATTCACATATTAGTGCGCCATCACGTACACACACTGACTTGCACACTCACAAATATCACACACACACCTACACACAGACACACACACAGACACACAAACGCTCACACATTCCCACCCTCGTATAATCACTCACACACTCACTCTCACACACCTACAGTCTTTCAATCACACTTAACAGTTCATATACAATCGCACTCACATAGACATGCTCACACACACTCTCATGCTCTCACCAACTCACACACAGCATCTTTCTCACTTACACACACACACACACACCTTCACAGACTCCCTCACATGCACACTCTCATAGAAAATACCCGCATGCCCTCAAACAGACAGATACACTCACATATTCATACAACCTGTCACACACCATCACAGACACAGTCTCTCACTGTCACACACAGTCACACTACTACACGCACAGACACACCCGAACACACTCCATCACATACACGTTCACACACTGTCAAACACACACACACTACTACACAAACACCATCACACACAGTCTCACACTCACACACACTCACCTGCTGTCACACTCACTCACACACACTACCAGACTCAAATGCACTCACACACACACTGACACACACCATCGCACACTTGTTTAAAACCACACAAGCTCTCAGACACACCTCTCACATTCTCACACCCTGTCACACACCCTCACGCACTCACACACACACTCACACACCTTCACACACAGACACACACTCACACGTTTTTATGCATTCAAACACACACTCTCGCTTACACTCAGACACACTCACACCCGATCACACTCACGCACAACCACACTCACATATATGCACTCACAGAGTCACACATCTGCTCACAGTCTCACACAGTCACATAGATATACTCACACAAACACACTATCACCCACTCACACACAGCACCGCACACACCTACACAATCTCGCACACACCATCACACTCCCACTCATACACACACTCACATAAAAATTCACACACGCAGTCAAACAAACTCACCTAAACTCACACACAAGCACAATCTGTCACACAGACTTACACACGCTCTCACACTCACAAGCACCCTCAAATTAACACACTCACAAACACACTCACACACTGTGACACACACAAAATTTAACACACACACAGTCACCTACACTCAAACACAAACACACACTCACTCACAATCAAATCTTTTAGAAACACTCAACCCTCTCTCACCTACTCTCTCATCATCACACTCCGAAACTCCCCATTACAAACTCACACAAACTCACAGATTCACACTCAATCACACTGACACTCTCACCAACTCACACACTGCACTTCACAAACCTAAGCACACAAACACTCACACACACCATCACACACTCACACACTGTCCCTCACGTTAGAGAAAAATTCACACACGCCCTGACACAACTACACTCACATATTCATAAAACCTGTCACAAACCCTCGCACACACTCACCCACTCGCCCACTGTCACACACCTACACACACAGTCAAACTCACCCACTATCAAAGAGGCTCACATGCACTCACACACACGCAGTCACACACACACCTACACCCCCAGACACCACCAAACGCACTCAGTCTCGCACGCACTCTTACACACTGAATCTGCCACACACTCTCACACTCCTACACACTCAGACACACCCACACATACTCACAGACTCACATGGAATCTCACACACACACACTGTCACAAACTAACACACCTACACACACAGACCCACTTATGCACACTCACACTCAGACACACACCCAATCACACACGTATATGCACTCACACACTCACACCCACCCACAAACCTTCACTCTCTCAAACGCGCACACACAAACACCCGCTCATACACACTCACGCACACTAACATATACATTCTCTCACACAGCTCCTCACACACCTGCGCACTCACACACACACCATCACACCCTGTAATGCACACTCACATACACAAAGAGCTCACAAACCCACACTATCAGAATTACACACACTCACACAGACACTCACACACCTGCACACACACACAGTCGCACACACTCTGACAATCTAACACTCATATAAACACTCACACTCTCACACCCACTCACACACCTAGCCTAAAAGTCACGTTCTCACTCCCACTCATACACACCCACGCTCACATATACATGTTCACACACACACTCAGACACTCGAACACAGCACCTCACACACCTACACCCACACACTCCAACACAGCATCACACAGACTCACCCACACACACTCACAGATTCACACACACTCTCACATTTTCTCACTCTTTCACACTCTCACAGACCTACACACACAGAAACACACTCCCAGACTCTCATGCAGTCACACACACTCACACTGTCACACCCACACACCCACTCACAGACTCACGTACACACACTCACACACACAACCATTAACTCTCAATCACACACTAGTGTACACACTCTCACACTCACTCCCACTCACACACCTACACTCTCACAAACACACTCATATTGCCACATTCGCTCACACACTCACACACAAACACTAAAGTATACTCACGCACGCTCTCACCCACTCACACTCACCTACAGACACCATCACACACTCACACACACTCCCATACAAAAATCACAGATGCTGTCCTGCAGACACACATGCACTCAGACACTCACACCCTGTCACACACAGAGACTCTAACACACTGTCACACACAAACGGACACATACAGAGACACACGCACATATATTCTCGTATAAGAATACCATGAAAAAACACACACTGTCTTGCACACTCACAAATACACACACACTCACACACCTACACACAGTCAAACTCACACACTATCATAGGGGCTCACGTGCACTCACACACACGCAGTCACACACACACACACCTACACCCACAGACACCACCAAATGCACTCAGTTTCACACGCACTCATACACACTCAATCTGCCACACAATCTCACACACTTACACACACAGACACACCCACACACACTCACAGACTCACATGGAATCACACACACTCACACTGTCACAAACTAACACACCTACACACACAGACTCACTTATGCACACACACACACACACCCAATCTCACACGTACATGCACTCACACACTCACACCCACCCACAAAACTACACTCTCACAAACACACACACGCAAACACCCGCTCATATACACTCACACACACTCACATATACATGCTCACGCACAGCACCTCACAGACCTGCACACTCACATACACACACCATCACACACTCGCACACGCTCACATATAGGAAATCACACATGCACTCAAACATATACACCTACACTCACACACTCACTGACCTTGTCACACACCCTTCCACACTCACACGCACTCACACCCTGTAATGCACACTGATGTACACAAAGAGCACACACAGTCACACTATCAGAAGTACACTCACACTCTCACACCCACTCACACACCTAGTCTCAGAATCACATTCTCACACCCGCTCATACACACACACGCTCACATATACATGCTCACACACACACTCTCAACCACTCAAACACAGCACCTCACACACCTACACCCACACACTCCAACACAGCATCATACAGAGGCACACTCACACACACTCACTCACTCACCCACACTCAGATTCTCACAATCTGTCACACTCACACAACTACACACACAGACACAAACACTCACAGACTCACATGCAGTCACACACTCACACGCTCTCACACGCACACCTGCACAAACACACTCACACACACTCACACACAAACACCCTTTCAGTCACAATCTCACTCTCGTGTACACACTCACACCCTCACTCCCACTCACACACCTTCAACCTCACAGGCACACTCACACTTTCACACATTCGCTCACACACTCACACACACTCACAGAGATACACACACAGTCTCACCCACTCTCATACTCACGTACACACCATCCAACACTCAGACACACTCATACAAAAATCTCAGACGCAGTCGTGCAGACACACTTACACTCAGACACTCACAAACCCTGTCACACACACACACACTGTCACACACAACCACACACGTAGAGTCACACTCACATACACTCACTTAGTAGCACGCAATCAACAACACAAAGCCTCGCACACTCAGAAATGTCACACACACTCACACACCTACACACAGACACACTCACACGCACTGGCGCACAAACACAAGTGCACACATATTCACAGCCTCGTATAATCACTCACACACTCCCACTCACACACTCACGCCCTGTAATGCATACTGACATACACAAAGAGCACACACAATCACACTATCAGAAATACACACACACACAAACACCCTCTCACACTCAAACACACACTCATATAAACACTCACACTCTCACACCTGTTCACACACCTAGCCTCAGAAACACATTCTCGCACCCGCTCATACACACTCACGCTTACATATACATGCTCACACACACACTCTCAACCACTCAAACACAGCTCCTCACACACCTACACCCACACACTCCTACACAAAATCAGACAGAGACACACACTCACACACTCACAGACTCACACACACTCACACAGGTTCTCACACTGTCACACTCACAAAACTACACACACAGACACACTCTCACACACTCACTGACTCACATGCAGTCACACACACTCACACAATGTCACACACACACCAACACACACACTCACACACACACATAAAACCATTTGGTCACAGTCACACACTTGTGTACAAACTCACACACTCACTCCCACTCACAAAATTACCCTCGCAAACACAGTCACATTCACACATTCCCTCACACACTCACACACACTAACTGAAATATACTCACACACACTCACCCACTCTCACACTCATCTACACACATCCTCACACACTCTAGCACCCTCACATACAGGAGTCACAGACGCCGTTGTGCAGACACACACTCAGACACTCACACACCCTGTCACACACAGTCACTCTCACCCACTGTCACACACAAACACACACAGATACACACTCACATACATTCACATATTAGAGCGCCATCACGTACACACACTGACTTGCACACTCACAAATATCACACACACCTACACACAGACACACAAACGCTCACACATTCCCACCCTCGTATAATCACTCACACACTCACTCTCACACACCTACAGTCTTTCAATCACACTTAACAGCTCATATACAATCGCACTCACATAGACATGCTCACACACACTCTCATGCTCTCACCAACTCACACACAGCATCTTTCTCACTTACACACACACACACACACCTTCACAGACTCCCTCACATGCACACTCTCATAGAAAATACCCGCATGCCCTCAAACAGACAGATACACTCACATATTCATACAACCTGTCACACACCATCACAGACACAGTCTCTCACTGTCACACACAGTCACACTACTACACGCAGAGACACACCCAAACACACTCCATCACATACACGTTCACACACTGTCAAACACACACACACTACTACACAAACACCATCACACACACTCTCAAACTCACACACACTCACCTGCTGTCACACTCACTCACACACACTACCAGACTCAAATGCACTCACACACACACTGACACACACCATCGCACACTTGTTTAAAACCACACAAGCTCTCAGACACACCTCTCACATTCTCACACCCTGTCACACACCCTCACGCACTCACACACACACTCACACACCTTCACACACAGACACACACTCACACGTTTTTATGCATTCAAACACACACTCTCGCTTACACTCAGACACACTCACACCCGATCACACTCACGCACAACCACACTCACATATATGCACTCACAGAGTCACACATCTGCTCACACAGTCTCACACACTGTCACATAGATATACTCACACAAACACACTATCACCCACTCACACACAGCACCGCACACACCTACACAATCTCGCACACACCATCACACTCCCACTCACACACACACTCACATAAAAATTCACACACGCAGTCAAACTCACCTAAACTCACACACAAGCACAATCTGTCACACAGACTTACACACGCTCTCACACTCACAAGCACCCTCAAATTAACACACTCACAAACACACTCACACACTCTGACACACACAAAATTTAACACACACACAGTCACCTACACTCAAACACAAACACACACTCACTCACAATCAAATCTTTTAGAAACACTCACACCCTCTCTCACCTACTCTCTCATCATCACACTCCGAAACTCCCCATTACAAACTCACACAAACTCACAGATTCACACTCAATCACACTGACACTCTCACCAACTCACACACTGCACTTCACAAACCTAAGCACACAAACACTCGCACACACCATCACACACTCACACACTGTCCCTCACGTTAGAGAAAAATTCACACACGCCCTGACACAACTACACTCACATATTCATAAAACCTGTCACAAACCCTCGCACACACTCACCCACTCGCCCACTGTCACACACCTACACACACAGTCAAACTCACCCACTATCAAAGAGGCTCACATGCACTCACACACACGCAGTCACACACACACCTACACCCCCAGACACCACCAAACGCACTCAGTCTCGCACGCACTCTTACACACTGAATCTGCCACACACTCTCACACTCCTACACACTCAGACACACCCACACATACTCACAGACTCACATGGAATCTCACACACACACACTGTCACAAACTAACACACCTACACACACAGACCCACTTATGCACACTCACACTCAGACACACACCCAATCACACACGTATATGCACTCACACACTCACACCCACCCACAAACCTTCACTCTCTCAAACGCGCACACACAAACACCCGCTCATACACACTCACGCACACTAACATATACATTCTCTCACACAGCTCCTCACACACCTGCGCACTCACACACACACCATCACACCCTGTAATGCACACTCACATACACAAAGAGCTCACAAACCCACACTATCAGAATTACACACACTCACACAGACACTCACACACCTGCACACACACACAGTCGCACACACTCTGACAATCTAACACTCATATAAACACTCACACTCTCACACCCACTCACACACCTAGCCTAAAAGTCACGTTCTCACTCCCACTCATACACACCCACGCTCACATATACATGTTCACACACACACTCAGACACTCGAACACAGCACCTCACACACCTACACCCACACACTCCAACACAGCATCACACAGACTCACCCACACACACTCACAGATTCACACACACTCTCACATTTTCTCACTCTTTCACACTCTCACAGACCTACACACACAGAAACACACTCCCAGACTCTCATGCAGTCACACACACTCACACTGTCACACCCACACACCCACTCACAGACTCACGTACACACACTCACACACACAACCATTAACTCTCAATCACACACTAGTGTACACACTCTCACACTCACTCCCACTCACACACCTACACTCTCACAAACACACTCATATTGCCACATTCGCTCACACACACACACAAACACTAAAGTATACTCACGCACGCTCTCACCCACTCACACTCACCTACAGACACCATCACACACTCACACACACTCCCATACAAAAATCACAGATGCTGTCCTGCAGACACACATGCACTCAGACACTCACACCCTGTCACACACAGAGACTCTAACACACTGTCACACACAAACGGACACATACAGAGACACACGCACATATATTCTCGTATAAGAATACCGTGAAAAAACACACACTGTCTTGCACACTCACAAATACACACACACTCACACACCTACACACAGTCAAACTCACACACTATCATAGGGGCTCACGTGCACTCACACACACGCAGTCACACACACACACACCTACACCCACAGACACCACCAAATGCACTCAGTTTCACACGCACTCATACACACTCAATCTGCCACACAATCTCACACACTTACACACACAGACACACCCACACACACTCACAGACTCACATGGAATCACACACACTCACACTGTCACAAACTAACACACCTACACACACAGACTCACTTATGCACACACACACACACACCCAATCTCACACGTACATGCACTCACACACTCACACCCACCCACAAAACTACACTCTCACAAACACACACACGCAAACACCCGCTCATATACACTCACACACACTCACATATACATGCTCACGCACAGCACCTCACAGACCTGCACACTCACATACACACACCATCACACACTCGCACACGCTCACATATAGGAAATCACACATGCACTCAAACATATACACCTACACTCACACACTCACTGACCTTGTCACACACCCTTCCACACTCACACGCACTCACACCCTGTAATGCACACTGATGTACACAAAGAGCACACACAGTCACACTATCAGAAGTACACTCACACTCTCACACCCACTCACACACCTAGTCTCAGAATCACATTCTCACACCCGCTCATACACACACACGCTCACATATACATGCTCACACACACACTCTCAACCACTCAAACACAGCACCTCACACACCTACACCCACACACTCCAACACAGCATCATACAGAGACACACTCACACACACTCACTCACTCACCCACACTCAGATTCTCACAATCTGTCACACTCACACAACTACACACACAGACACAAACACTCACAGACTCACATGCAGTCACACACTCACACGCTCTCACACGCACACCTGCACAAACACACTCACACACACTCACACACAAACACCCTTTCAGTCACAATCTCACTCTCGTGTACACACTCACACCCTCACTCCCACTCACACACCATCACCCTCACAGGCACACTCACACATTCACACATTCGCTCACACACTCATACACACTCACAGAGATACACACACAGTCTCACCCACTCTCATACTCACGTACACACCATCAAACACTCAGACACACTCATACAAAAATCTCAGACGCAGTCGTGCAGACACACTTACACTCAGACACTCACAAACCCTGTCACACACACACTCACACACTGTCACACACAACCACACACGTAGAGTCACACTCACATACACTCAGTAGCACGCAATCAACAACACAAAGCCTCGCACACTCAGAAATGTCACACACACTCACACACCTACACACAGACACACTCACACGCACTGGCGCACAAACACAAGTGCACACATATTCACAGCCTCGTATAATCACTCACACACTCCCACTCACACACTCACGCCCTGTAATGCATACTGACATACACAAAGAGCACACACAATCACACTATCAGAAATACACACACACACAAACACCCTCTCACACTCAAACACACACTCATATAAACACTCACACTCTCACACCTGTTCACACACCTAGCCTCAGAAACACATTCTCGCACCCGCTCATACACACTCACGCTTACATATACATGCTCACACACACACTCTCAACCACTCAAACACAGCACCTCACACACCTACACCCACACACTCCTACACAAAATCAGACAGAGACACACACTCACACACTCACAGACTCACACACACTCACACAGGTTCTCACACTGTCACACTCACAAAACTACACACACAGACACACTCTCACACACTCACTGACTCACATGCAGTCACACACACTCACACAATGTCACACACACACCAACACACACACTCACACACACTCACACATAAAACCATTTGGTCACAGTCACACACTTGTGTACAAACTCACACACTCACTCCCACTCACAAAATTACCCTCGCAAACACAGTCACATTCACACATTCCCTCACACACTCACACACACTCACTGAAATATACTCACACACACTCACCCACTCTCACACTCATCTACACACATCCTCACACACTCTAGCACCCTCACATACAGGAGTCACAGACGCCGTTGTGCAGACACACTTACACTCAGACACTCACACACCCTGTCACACACAGTCACTCTCACCCACTGTCACACACAAACACACACAGATACACACTCACATACATTCACATATTAGTGCGCCATCACGTACACACACTGACTTGCACACTCACAAATATCACACACACACCTACACACAGACACACACACAGACACACAAACGCTCACACATTCCCACCCTCGTATAATCACTCACACACTCACTCTCACACACCTACAGTCTTTCAATCACACTTAACAGTTCATATACAATCTCACTCACATAGACATGCTCACACACACTCTCATGCTCTCACCAACTCACACACAGCATCTTTCTCACTTACACACACACACACACACCTTCACAGACTCCCTCACATGCACACTCTCATAGAAAATACCCGCATGCCCTCAAACAGACAGATACACTCACATATTCATACAACCTGTCACACACCATCACAGACACAGTCTCTCACTGTCACACACAGTCACACTACTACACGCACAGACACACCCGAACACACTCCATCACATACACGTTCACACACTGTCAAACACACACACACTACTACACAAACACCATCACACACAGTCTCACACTCACACACACTCACCTGCTGTCACACTCACTCACACACACTACCAGACTCAAATGCACTCACACACACACTGACACACACCATCGCACACTTGTTTAAAACCACACAAGCTCTCAGACACACCTCTCACATTCTCACACCCTGTCACACACCCTCACGCACTCACACACACACTCACACACCTTCACACACAGACACACACTCACACGTTTTTATGCATTCAAACACACACTCTCGCTTACACTCAGACACACTCACACCCGATCACACTCACGCACAACCACACTCACATATATGCACTCACAGAGTCACACATCTGCTCACAGTCTCACACAGTCACATAGATATACTCACACAAACACACTATCACCCACTCACACACAGCACCGCACACACCTACACAATCTCGCACACACCATCACACTCCCACTCATACACACACTCACATAAAAATTCACACACGCAGTCAAACAAACTCACCTAAACTCACACACAAGCACAATCTGTCACACAGACTTACACACGCTCTCACACTCACAAGCACCCTCAAATTAACACACTCACAAACACACTCACACACTGTGACACACACAAAATTTAACACACACACAGTCACCTACACTCAAACACAAACACACACTCACTCACAATCAAATCTTTTAGAAACACTCAACCCTCTCTCACCTACTCTCTCATCATCACACTCCGAAACTCCCCATTACAAACTCACACAAACTCACAGATTCACACTCAATCACACTGACACTCTCACCAACTCACACACTGCACTTCACAAACCTAAGCACACAAACACTCACACACACCATCACACACTCACACACTGTCCCTCACGTTAGAGAAAAATTCACACACGCCCTGACACAACTACACTCACATATTCATAAAACCTGTCACAAACCCTCGCACACACTCACCCACTCGCCCACTGTCACACACCTACACACACAGTCAAACTCACCCACTATCAAAGAGGCTCACATGCACTCACACACACGCAGTCACACACACACCTACACCCCCAGACACCACCAAACGCACTCAGTCTCGCACGCACTCTTACACACTGAATCTGCCACACACTCTCACACTCCTACACACTCAGACACACCCACACATACTCACAGACTCACATGGAATCTCACACACACACACTGTCACAAACTAACACACCTACACACACAGACCCACTTATGCACACTCACACTCAGACACACACCCAATCACACACGTATATGCACTCACACACTCACACCCACCCACAAACCTTCACTCTCTCAAACGCGCACACACAAACACCCGCTCATACACACTCACGCACACTAACATATACATTCTCTCACACAGCTCCTCACACACCTGCGCACTCACACACACACCATCACACCCTGTAATGCACACTCACATACACAAAGAGCTCACAAACCCACACTATCAGAATTACACACACTCACACAGACACTCACACACCTGCACACACACACAGTCGCACACACTCTGACAATCTAACACTCATATAAACACTCACACTCTCACACCCACTCACACACCTAGCCTAAAAGTCACGTTCTCACTCCCACTCATACACACCCACGCTCACATATACATGTTCACACACACACTCAGACACTCGAACACAGCACCTCACACACCTACACCCACACACTCCAACACAGCATCACACAGACTCACCCACACACACTCACAGATTCACACACACTCTCACATTTTCTCACTCTTTCACACTCTCACAGACCTACACACACAGAAACACACTCCCAGACTCTCATGCAGTCACACACACTCACACTGTCACACCCACACACCCACTCACAGACCCACGTACACACACTCACACACACAACCATTAACTCTCAATCACACACTAGTGTACACACTCTCACACTCACTCCCACACACACCTACACTCTCACAAACACACTCATATTGCCACATTCACACACACACTCACACACAAACACTAAAGTATACTCACGCACGCTCTCACCCACTCACACTCACCTACAGACACCATCACACACTCACACACACTCCCATACAAAAATCACAGATGCTGTCCTGCAGACACACATGCACTCAGACACTCACACCCTGTCACACACAGAGACTCTAACACACTGTCACACACAAACGGACACATACAGAGACACACGCACATATATTCTCGTATAAGAATACCGTGAAAAAACACACACTGTCTTGCACACTCACAAATACACACACACTCACACACCTACACACAGTCAAACTCACACACTATCATAGGGGCTCACGTGCACTCACACACACGCAGTCACACACACACACACCTACACCCACAGACACCACCAAATGCACTCAGTTTCACACGCACTCATACACACACAATCTGCCACACAATCTCACACACTTACACACACAGACACACCCACACACACTCACAGACTCACATGGAATCACACACACTCACACTGTCACAAACTAACACACCTACACACACAGACTCACTTATGCACACACACACACACACCCAATCTCACACGTACATGCACTCACACACTCACACCCACCCACAAAACTACACTCTCACAAACACACACACGCAAACACCCGCTCATATACACTCACACACACTCACATATACATGCTCACGCACAGCACCTCACAGACCTGCACACTCACATACACACACCATCACACACTCGCACACGCTCACATATAGGAAATCACACATGCACTCAAACATATACACCTACACTCACACACTCACTGACCTTGTCACACACCCTTCCACACTCACACGCACTCACACCCTGTAATGCACACTGATGTACACAAAGAGCACACACAGTCACACTATCAGAAGTACACTCACACTCTCACACCCACTCACACACCTAGTCTCAGAATCACATTCTCACACCCGCTCATACACACGCTCACATATACATGCTCACACACACTCAACCACTCAAACACAGCACCTCACACACCTACACCCACACACTCCAACACAGCATCATACAGAGACACACTCACACACACTCACTCACTCACCCACACTCAGATTCTCACAATCTGTCACACTCACACAACTACACACACAGACACAAACACTCACAGACTCACATGCAGTCACACACTCACACGCTCTCACACGCACACCTGCACAAACACACTCACACACACTCACACACAAACACCCTTTCAGTCACAATCTCACTCTCGTGTACACACTCACACCCTCACTCCCACTCACACACCTTCACCCTCACAGGCACACTCACACTTTCACACATTCGCTCACACACTCACACACACTCACAGAGATACACACACAGTCTCACCCACTCTCATACTCACGTACACACCATCCAACACTCAGACACACTCATACAAAAATCTCAGACGCAGTCGTGCAGACACACTTACACTCAGACACTCACAAACCCTGTCACACACACACTCACACACTGTCACACACAACCACACACGTAGAGTCACACTCACATACACTCACTTAGTAGCACGCAATCAACAACACAAAGCCTCGCACACTCAGAAATGTCACACACACTCACACACCTACACACAGACACACTCACACGCACTGGCGCACAAACACAAGTGCACACATATTCACAGCCTCGTATAATCACTCACACACTCCCACTCACACACTCACGCCCTGTAATGCATACTGACATACACAAAGAGCACACACAATCACACTATCAGAAATACACACACACACAAACACCCTCTCACACTCAAACACACACTCATATAAACACTCACACTCTCACACCTGTTCACACACCTAGCCTCAGAAACACATTCTCGCACCCGCTCATACACACTCACGCTTACATATACATGCTCACACACACACTCTCAACCACTCAAACACAGCACCTCACACACCTACACCCACACACTCCTACACAAAATCAGACAGAGACACACACTCACACACTCACAGACTCACACACACTCACACAGGTTCTCACACTGTCACACTCACAAAACTACACACACAGACACACTCTCACACACTCACTGACTCACATGCAGTCACACACACTCACACAATGTCACACACACACCAACACACACACTCACACACACTCACACATAAAACCATTTGGTCACAGTCACACACTTGTGTACAAACTCACACACTCACTCCCACTCACAAAATTACCCTCGCAAACACAGTCACATTCACACATTCCCTCACACACTCACACACACTCACTGAAATATACTCACACACACTCACCCACTCTCACACTCATCTACACACATCCTCACACACTCTAGCACCCTCACATACAGGAGTCACAGACGCCGTTGTGCAGACACACTTACACTCAGACACTCACACACCGTCACACACAGTCACTCTCACCCACTGTCACACACAAACACACACAGATACACACTCACATACATTCACATATTAGAGCGCCATCACGTACACACACTGACTTGCACACTCACAAATATCACACACACACCTACACACAGACACACACTCACACAGACACACAAACGCTCACACATTCCCACCCTCGTATAATCACTCACACACTCACTCTCACACACCTACAGTCTTTCAATCACACTTAACAGCTCATATACAATCGCACTCACATAGACATGCTCACACACACTCTCATGCTCTCACCAACTCACACACAGCATCTTTCTCACTTACACACACACACACACACACACCTTCACAGACTCCCTCACATGCACACTCTCATAGAAAATACCCGCATGCCCTCAAACAGACAGATACACTCACATATTCACACAACCTGTCACACACCATCACAGACACAGTCTCTCACTGTCACACACAGTCACACTAGTACACGCACAGACACACCCAAACACACTCCATCACATACACGTTCACACACTGTCAAACACACACACACTACTACACAAACACCATCACACACAGTCTCACACTCACACACACTCACCTGCTGTCACACTCACTCACACACACTACCAGACTCAAATGCACTCACACACACACTGACACACACCATCGCACACTTGTTTAAAACCACACAAGCTCTCAGACACACCTCTCACATTCTCACACCCTGTCACACACCCTCACGCACTCACACACACACTCACACACCTTCACACACAGACACACACTCACACGTTTTTATGCATTCAAACACACACTCTCGCTTACACTCAGACACACTCACACCCGATCACACTCACGCACAACCACACTCACATATATGCACTCACAGAGTCACACCTGCTCACACAGTCTCACACACTGTCACATAGATATACTCACACAAACACACTATCACCCACTCACACACAGCACCGCACACACCTACACAATCTCGCACACACCATCACACTCCCACTCACACACACACTCACATAAAAATTCACACACGCAGTCAAACAAACTCACCTAAACTCACACACAAGCACAATCTGTCACACAGACTTACACACGCTCTCACACTCACAAGCACCCTCAAATTAACACACTCACAAACACACTCACACACTCTGACACACACAAAATTTAACACACACACAGTCACCTACACTCAAACACAAACACACACTCACTCACAATCAAATCTTTTAGAAACACTCACACCCTCTCTCACCTACTCTCTCATCATCACACTCCGAAACTCCCCATTACAAACTCACACAAACTCACAGATTCACACTCAATCACACTGACACTCTCACCAACTCACACACTGCACTTCACAAACCTAAGCACACAAACACTCGCACACACCATCACACACTCACACACTGTCCCTCACGTTAGAGAAAAATTCACACACGCCCTGACACAACTACACTCACATATTCATAAAACCTGTCACAAACCCTCGCACACACTCACCCACTCGCCCACTGTCACACACCTACACACACAGTCAAACTCACCCACTATCAAAGAGGCTCACATGCACTCACACACACGCAGTCACACACACACCTACACCCCCAGACACCACCAAACGCACTCAGTCTCGCACGCACTCTTACACACTGAATCTGCCACACACTCTCACACTCCTACACACTCAGACACACCCACACATACTCACAGACTCACATGGAATCTCACACACACACACTGTCACAAACTAACACACCTACACACACAGACCCACTTATGCACACTCACACTCAGACACACACCCAATCACACACGTATATGCACTCACACACTCACACCCACCCACAAACCTTCACTCTCTCAAACGCGCACACACAAACACCCGCTCATACACACTCACGCACACTAACATATACATTCTCTCACACAGCTCCTCACACACCTGCGCACTCACACACACACCATCACACCCTGTAATGCACACTCACATACACAAAGAGCTCACAAACCCACACTATCAGAATTACACACACTCACACAGACACTCACACACCTGCACACACACACAGTCGCACACACTCTGACAATCTAACACTCATATAAACACTCACACTCTCACACCCACTCACACACCTAGCCTAAAAGTCACGTTCTCACTCCCACTCATACACACCCACGCTCACATATACATGTTCACACACACACTCAGACACTCGAACACAGCACCTCACACACCTACACCCACACACTCCAACACAGCATCACACAGACTCACCCACACACACTCACAGATTCACACACACTCTCACATTTTCTCACTCTTTCACACTCTCACAGACCTACACACACAGAAACACACTCCCAGACTCTCATGCAGTCACACACACTCACACTGTCACACCCACACACCCACTCACAGACCCACGTACACACACTCACACACACAACCATTAACTCTCAATCACACACTAGTGTACACACTCTCACACTCACTCCCACTCACACACCTACACTCTCACAAACACACTCATATTGCCACATTCGCTCACACACACACACAAACACTAAAGTATACTCACGCACGCTCTCACCCACTCACACTCACCTACAGACACCATCACACACTCACACACACTCCCATACAAAAATCACAGATGCTGTCCTGCAGACACACATGCACTCAGACACTCACACCCTGTCACACACAGAGACTCTAACACACTGTCACACACAAACGGACACATACAGAGACACACGCACATATATTCTCGTATAAGAATACCGTGAAAAAACACACACTGTCTTGCACACTCACAAATACACACACACTCACACACCTACACACAGTCAAACTCACACACTATCATAGGGGCTCACATGCACTCACACACACGCAGTCACACACACACACACCTACACCCACAGACACCACCAAATGCACTCAGTTTCACACGCACTCATACACACTCAATCTGCCACACAATCTCACACACTTACACACACAGACACACCCACACACAATCACAGACTCACATGGAATCACACACACTCACACTGTCACAAACTAACACACCTACACACACAGACTCACTTATGCACACACACACACACCCAATCTCACACGTACATGCACTCACACACTCACACCCACCCACAAAACTACACTCTCACAAACACACACACGCAAACACCCGCTCATATACACTCACACACACTCACATATACATGCTCACGCACAGCACCTCACAGACCTGCACACTCACATACACACACCATCACACATTCGCACACGCTCACATATAGGAAATCACACATGCACTCAAACATATACACCTACACTCACACACTCACTGACCTTGTCACACACCCTTCCACACTCACACGCACTCACACCCTGTAATGCACACTGATGTACACAAAGAGCACACACAGTCACACTATCAGAAGTACACTCACACTCTCACACCCACTCACACACCTAGTCTCAGAATCACATTCTCACACCCGCTCATACACACACACGCTCACATATACATGCTCACACACACACTCTCAACCACTCAAACACAGCACCTCACACACCTACACCCACACACTCCAACACAGCATCATACAGAGACACACTCACACACACTCACTCACTCACCCACACTCAGATTCTCACAATCTGTCACACTCACACAACTACACACACAGACACAAACACTCACAGACTCACATGCAGTCACACACTCACACGCTCTCACACGCACACCTGCACAAACACACTCACACACACTCACACACAAACACCCTTTCAGTCACAATCTCACTCTCGTGTACACACTCACACCCTCACTCCCACTCACACACCATCACCCTCACAGGCACACTCACACATTCACACATTCGCTCACACACTCATACACACTCACAGAGATACACACACAGTCTCACCCACTCTCATACTCACGTACACACCATCAAACACTCAGACACACTCATACAAAAATCTCAGACGCAGTCGTGCAGACACACTTACACTCAGACACTCACAAACCCTGTCACACACACACTCACACACTGTCACACACAACCACACACGTAGAGTCACACTCACATACACTCAGTAGCACGCAATCAACAACACAAAGCCTCGCACACTCAGAAATGTCACACACACTCACACACCTACACACAGACACACTCACACGCACTGGCGCACAAACACAAGTGCACACATATTCACAGCCTCGTATAATCACTCACACACTCCCACTCACACACTCACGCCCTGTAATGCATACTGACATACACAAAGAGCACACACAATCACACTATCAGAAATACACACACACACAAACACCCTCTCACACTCAAACACACACTCATATAAACACTCACACTCTCACACCTGTTCACACACCTAGCCTCAGAAACACATTCTCGCACCCGCTCATACACACTCACGCTTACATATACATGCTCACACACACACTCTCAACCACTCAAACACAGCACCTCACACACCTACACCCACACACTCCTACACAAAATCAGACAGAGACACACACTCACACACTCACAGACTCACACACACTCACACAGGTTCTCACACTGTCACACTCACAAAACTACACACACAGACACACTCTCACACACTCACTGACTCACATGCAGTCACACACACTCACACAATGTCACACACACACCAACACACACACTCACACACACTCACACATAAAACCATTTGGTCACAGTCACACACTTGTGTACAAACTCACACACTCACTCCCACTCACAAAATTACCCTCGCAAACACAGTCACATTCACACATTCCCTCACACACTCACACACACTCACTGAAATATACTCACACACACTCACCCACTCTCACACTCATCTACACACATCCTCACACACTCTAGCACCCTCACATACAGGAGTCACAGACGCCGTTGTGCAGACACACTTACACTCAGACACTCACACACCCTGTCACACACAGTCACTCTCACCCACTGTCACACACAAACACACACAGATACACACTCACATACATTCACATATTAGTGCGCCATCACGTACACACACTGACTTGCACACTCACAAATATCACACACACACCTACACACAGACACACACACAGACACACAAACGCTCACACATTCCCACCCTCGTATAATCACTCACACACTCACTCTCACACACCTACAGTCTTTCAATCACACTTAACAGTTCATATACAATCGCACTCACATAGACATGCTCACACACACTCTCATGCTCTCACCAACTCACACACAGCATCTTTCTCACTTACACACACACACACACACCTTCACAGACTCCCTCACATGCACACTCTCATAGAAAATACCCGCATGCCCTCAAACAGACAGATACACTCACATATTCATACAACCTGTCACACACCATCACAGACACAGTCTCTCACTGTCACACACAGTCACACTACTACACGCACAGACACACCCGAACACACTCCATCACATACACGTTCACACACTGTCAAACACACACACACTACTACACAAACACCATCACACACAGTCTCACACTCACACACACTCACCTGCTGTCACACTCACTCACACACACTACCAGACTCAAATGCACTCACACACACACTGACACACACCATCGCACACTTGTTTAAAACCACACAAGCTCTCAGACACACCTCTCACATTCTCACACCCTGTCACACACCCTCACGCACTCACACACACACTCACACACCTTCACACACAGACACACACTCACACGTTTTTATGCATTCAAACACACACTCTCGCTTACACTCAGACACACTCACACCCGATCACACTCACGCACAACCACACTCACATATATGCACTCACAGAGTCACACATCTGCTCACAGTCTCACACAGTCACATAGATATACTCACACAAACACACTATCACCCACTCACACACAGCACCGCACACACCTACACAATCTCGCACACACCATCACACTCCCACTCATACACACACTCACATAAAAATTCACACACGCAGTCAAACAAACTCACCTAAACTCACACACAAGCACAATCTGTCACACAGACTTACACACGCTCTCACACTCACAAGCACCCTCAAATTAACACACTCACAAACACACTCACACACTGTGACACACACAAAATTTAACACACACACAGTCACCTACACTCAAACACAAACACACACTCACTCACAATCAAATCTTTTAGAAACACTCAACCCTCTCTCACCTACTCTCTCATCATCACACTCCGAAACTCCCCATTACAAACTCACACAAACTCACAGATTCACACTCAATCACACTGACACTCTCACCAACTCACACACTGCACTTCACAAACCTAAGCACACAAACACTCACACACACCATCACACACTCACACACTGTCCCTCACGTTAGAGAAAAATTCACACACGCCCTGACACAACTACACTCACATATTCATAAAACCTGTCACAAACCCTCGCACACACCCACTCGCCCACTGTCACACACCTACACACACAGTCAAACTCACCCACTATCAAAGAGGCTCACATGCACTCACACACACGCAGTCACACACACACCTACACCCCCAGACACCACCAAACGCACTCAGTCTCGCACGCACTCTTACACACTGAATCTGCCACACACTCTCACACTCCTACACACTCAGACACACCCACACATACTCACAGACTCACATGGAATCTCACACACACACACTGTCACAAACTAACACACCTACACACACAGACCCACTTATGCACACTCACACTCAGACACACACCCAATCACACACGTATATGCACTCACACACTCACACCCACCCACAAACCTTCACTCTCTCAAACGCGCACACACAAACACCCGCTCATACACACTCACGCACACTAACATATACATTCTCTCACACAGCTCCTCACACACCTGCGCACTCACACACACACCATCACACCCTGTAATGCACACTCACATACACAAAGAGCTCACAAACCCACACTATCAGAATTACACACACTCACACAGACACTCACACACCTGCACACACACACAGTCGCACACACTCTGACAATCTAACACTCATATAAACACTCACACTCTCACACCCACTCACACACCTAGCCTAAAAGTCACGTTCTCACTCCCACTCATACACACCCACGCTCACATATACATGTTCACACACACACTCAGACACTCGAACACAGCACCTCACACACCTACACCCACACACTCCAACACAGCATCACACAGACTCACCCACACACACTCACAGATTCACACACACTCTCACATTTTCTCACTCTTTCACACTCTCACAGACCTACACACACAGAAACACACTCCCAGACTCTCATGCAGTCACACACACTCACACTGTCACACCCACACACCCACTCACAGACCCACGTACACACACTCACACACACAACCATTAACTCTCAATCACACACTAGTGTACACACTCTCACACTCACTCCCACACACACCTACACTCTCACAAACACACTCATATTGCCACATTCACACACACACTCACACACAAACACTAAAGTATACTCACGCACGCTCTCACCCACTCACACTCACCTACAGACACCATCACACACTCACACACACTCCCATACAAAAATCACAGATGCTGTCCTGCAGACACACATGCACTCAGACACTCACACCCTGTCACACACAGAGACTCTAACACACTGTCACACACAAACGGACACATACAGAGACACACGCACATATATTCTCATATAAGAATACCATCAAAAAACACACACTGTCTTGCACACTCACAAATACACACACACTCACACACCTACACACAGTCAAACTCACACACTATCATAGGGGCTCACGTGCACTCACACACGCAGTCACACACACACACACCTACACCCACAGACACCACCAAATGCACTCAGTTTCACACGCACTCATACACACTCAATCTGCCACACAATCTCACACACTTACACACACAGACACACCCACACACACTCACAGACTCACATGGAATCACACACACTCACACTGTCACAAACTAACACACCTACACACACAGACTCACTTAGGCACACACACACACACACCCATTCTCACACGTATATGCACTCACACACTCACACCCACCCACAAAACTACACTCTCACAAACACACACACGCAAACACCCGCTCATATACACTCACACACACTCACATATACATACTCACGCACAGCACCTCACAGACCTGCACACTCACATACACACACCATCACACACTCGCACACGCTCACATATAGGAAATCACACATGCACTCAAACATATACACCTACACTCACACACTCACTGACCTTGTCACACACCCTTCCACACTCACACGCACTCACACCCTGTAATGCACACTGATGTACACAAAGAGCACACACAGTCACACTATCAGAAGTACACTCACACTCTCACACCCACTCACACACCTAGTCTCAGAATCACATTCTCACACCCGCTCATACACACGCTCACATATACATGCTCACACACACTCAACCACTCAAACACAGCACCTCACACACCTACACCCACACACTCCAACACAGCATCATACAGAGACACACTCACACACACTCACTCACTCACCCACACTCAGATTCTCACAATCTGTCACACTCACACAACTACACACACAGACACAAACACTCACAGACTCACATGCAGTCACACACTCACACGCTCTCACACGCACACCTGCACAAACACACTCACACACACTCACACACAAACACCCTTTCAGTCACAATCTCACTCTCGTGTACACACTCACACCCTCACTCCCACTCACACACCTTCACCCTCACAGGCACACTCACACTTTCACACATTCGCTCACACACTCACACACACTCACAGAGATACACACACAGTCTCACCCACTCTCATACTCACGTACACACCATCCAACACTCAGACACACTCATACAAAAATCTCAGACGCAGTCGTGCAGACACACTTACACTCAGACACTCACAAACCCTGTCACACACACACTCACACACTGTCACACACAACCACACACGTAGAGTCACACTCACATACACTCACTTAGTAGCACGCAATCAACAACACAAAGCCTCGCACATTCAGAAATGTCACACACACTCACACACCTACACACAGACACACTCACACGCACTGGCGCACAAACACAAGTGCACACATATTCACAGCCTCGTATAATCACTCACACACTCCCACTCACACACTCACGCCCTGTAATGCATACTGACATACACAAAGAGCACACACAATCACACTATCAGAAATACACACACACACAAACACCCTCTCACACTCAAACACACACTCATATAAACACTCACACTCTCACACCTGTTCACACACCTAGCCTCAGAAACACATTCTCGCACCCGCTCATACACACTCACGCTTACATATACATGCTCACACACACACTCTCAACCACTCAAACACAGCACCTCACACACCTACACCCACACACTCCTACACAAAATCAGACAGAGACACACACTCACACACTCACAGACTCACACACACTCACACAGGTTCTCACACTGTCACACTCACAAAACTACACACACAGACACACTCTCACACACTCACTGACTCACATGCAGTCACACACACTCACACAATGTCACACACACACCAACACACACACTCACACACACTCACACATAAAACCATTTGGTCACAGTCACACACTTGTGTACAAACTCACACACTCACTCCCACTCACAAAATTACCCTCGCAAACACAGTCACATTCACACATTCCCTCACACACTCACACACACTCACTGAAATATACTCACACACACTCACCCACTCTCACACTCATCTACACACATCCTCACACACTCTAGCACCCTCACATACAGGAGTCACAGACGCCGTTGTGCAGACACACTTACACTCAGACACTCACACACCCTGTCACACACAGTCACTCTCACCCACTGTCACACACAAACACACACAGATACACACTCACATACATTCACATATTAGTGCGCCATCACGTACACACACTGACTTGCACACTCACAAATATCACACACACACCTACACACAGACACACACACAGACACACAAACGCTCACACATTCCCACCCTCGTATAATCACTCACACACTCACTCTCACACACCTACAGTCTTTCAATCACACTTAACAGTTCATATACAATCGCACTCACATAGACATGCTCACACACACTCTCATGCTCTCACCAACTCACACACAGCATCTTTCTCACTTACACACACACACACACACCTTCACAGACTCCCTCACATGCACACTCTCATAGAAAATACCCGCATGCCCTCAAACAGACAGATACACTCACATATTCATACAACCTGTCACACACCATCACAGACACAGTCTCTCACTGTCACACACAGTCACACTACTACACGCACAGACACACCCGAACACACTCCATCACATACACGTTCACACACTGTCAAACACACACACACTACTACACAAACACCATCACACACAGTCTCACACTCACACACACTCACCTGCTGTCACACTCACTCACACACACTACCAGACTCAAATGCACTCACACACACACTGACACACACCATCGCACACTTGTTTAAAACCACACAAGCTCTCAGACACACCTCTCACATTCTCACACCCTGTCACACACCCTCACGCACTCACACACACACTCACACACCTTCACACACAGACACACACTCACACGTTTTTATGCATTCAAACACACACTCTCGCTTACACTCAGACACACTCACACCCGATCACACTCACGCACAACCACACTCACATATATGCACTCACAGAGTCACACATCTGCTCACAGTCTCACACAGTCACATAGATATACTCACACAAACACACTATCACCCACTCACACACAGCACCGCACACACCTACACAATCTCGCACACACCATCACACTCCCACTCATACACACACTCACATAAAAATTCACACACGCAGTCAAACAAACTCACCTAAACTCACACACAAGCACAATCTGTCACACAGACTTACACACGCTCTCACACTCACAAGCACCCTCAAATTAACACACTCACAAACACACTCACACACTGTGACACACACAAAATTTAACACACACACAGTCACCTACACTCAAACACAAACACACACTCACTCACAATCAAATCTTTTAGAAACACTCAACCCTCTCTCACCTACTCTCTCATCATCACACTCCGAAACTCCCCATTACAAACTCACACAAACTCACAGATTCACACTCAATCACACTGACACTCTCACCAACTCACACACTGCACTTCACAAACCTAAGCACACAAACACTCACACACACCATCACACACTCACACACTGTCCCTCACGTTAGAGAAAAATTCACACACGCCCTGACACAACTACACTCACATATTCATAAAACCTGTCACAAACCCTCGCACACACTCACCCACTCGCCCACTGTCACACACCTACACACACAGTCAAACTCACCCACTATCAAAGAGGCTCACATGCACTCACACACACGCAGTCACACACACACCTACACCCCCAGACACCACCAAACGCACTCAGTCTCGCACGCACTCTTACACACTGAATCTGCCACACACTCTCACACTCCTACACACTCAGACACACCCACACATACTCACAGACTCACATGGAATCTCACACACACACACTGTCACAAACTAACACACCTACACACACAGACCCACTTATGCACACTCACACTCAGACACACACCCAATCACACACGTATATGCACTCACACACTCACACCCACCCACAAACCTTCACTCTCTCAAACGCGCACACACAAACACCCGCTCATACACACTCACGCACACTAACATATACATTCTCTCACACAGCTCCTCACACACCTGCGCACTCACACACACACCATCACACCCTGTAATGCACACTCACATACACAAAGAGCTCACAAACCCACACTATCAGAATTACACACACTCACACAGACACTCACACACCTGCACACACACACAGTCGCACACACTCTGACAATCTAACACTCATATAAACACTCACACTCTCACACCCACTCACACACCTAGCCTAAAAGTCACGTTCTCACTCCCACTCATACACACCCACGCTCACATATACATGTTCACACACACACTCAGACACTCGAACACAGCACCTCACACACCTACACCCACACACTCCAACACAGCATCACACAGACTCACCCACACACACTCACAGATTCACACACACTCTCACATTTTCTCACTCTTTCACACTCTCACAGACCTACACACACAGAAACACACTCCCAGACTCTCATGCAGTCACACACACTCACACTGTCACACCCACACACCCACTCACAGACTCACGTACACACACTCACACACACAACCATTAACTCTCAATCACACACTAGTGTACACACTCTCACACTCACTCCCACTCACACACCTACACTCTCACAAACACACTCATATTGCCACATTCGCTCACACACACACACAAACACTAAAGTATACTCACGCACGCTCTCACCCACTCACACTCACCTACAGACACCATCACACACTCACACACACTCCCATACAAAAATCACAGATGCTGTCCTGCAGACACACATGCACTCAGACACTCACACCCTGTCACACACAGAGACTCTAACACACTGTCACACACAAACGGACACATACAGAGACACACGCACATATATTCTCGTATAAGAATACCATCAAAAAACACACACTGTCTTGCACACTCACAAATACACACACACTCACACACCTACACACAGTCAAACTCACACACTATCATAGGGGCTCACATGCACTCACACACACGCAGTCACACACACACACACCTACACCCACAGACACCACCAAATGCACTCAGTTTCACACGCACTCATACACACTCAATCTGCCACACAATCTCACACACTTACACACACAGACACACCCACACACAATCACAGACTCACATGGAATCACACACACTCACACTGTCACAAACTAACACACCTACACACACAGACTCACTTATGCACACACACCCACACCCAATCTCACACGTACATGCACTCACACACTCACACCCACCCACAAAACTACACTCTCACAAACACACACACGCAAACACCCGCTCATATACACTCACACACACTCACATATACATGCTCACGCACAGCACCTCACAGACCTGCACACTCACATACACACACCATCACACATTCGCACACGCTCACATATAGGAAATCACACATGCACTCAAACATATACACCTACACTCACACACTCACTGACCTTGTCACACACCCTTCCACACTCACACGCACTCACACCCTGTAATGCACACTGATGTACACAAAGAGCACACACAGTCACACTATCAGAAGTACACTCACACTCTCACACCCACTCACACACCTAGTCTCAGAATCACATTCTCACACCCGCTCATACACACACACGCTCACATATACATGCTCACACACACACTCTCAACCACTCAAACACAGCACCTCACACACCTACACCCACACACTCCAACACAGCATCATACAGAGACACACTCACACACACTCACTCACTCACCCACACTCAGATTCTCACAATCTGTCACACTCACACAACTACACACACAGACACAAACACTCACAGACTCACATGCAGTCACACACTCACACGCTCTCACACGCACACCTGCACAAACACACTCACACACACTCACACACAAACACCCTTTCAGTCACAATCTCACTCTCGTGTACACACTCACACCCTCACTCCCACTCACACACCATCACCCTCACAGGCACACTCACACATTCACACATTCGCTCACACACTCATACACACTCACAGAGATACACACACAGTCTCACCCACTCTCATACTCACGTACACACCATCAAACACTCAGACACACTCATACAAAAATCTCAGACGCAGTCGTGCAGACACACTTACACTCAGACACTCACAAACCCTGTCACACACACACTCACACACTGTCACACACAACCACACACGTAGAGTCACACTCACATACACTCAGTAGCACGCAATCAACAACACAAAGCCTCGCACACTCAGAAATGTCACACACACTCACACACCTACACACAGACACACTCACACGCACTGGCGCACAAACACAAGTGCACACATATTCACAGCCTCGTATAATCACTCACACACTCCCACTCACACACTCACGCCCTGTAATGCATACTGACATACACAAAGAGCACACACAATCACACTATCAGAAATACACACACACACAAACACCCTCTCACACTCAAACACACACTCATATAAACACTCACACTCTCACACCTGTTCACACACCTAGCCTCAGAAACACATTCTCGCACCCGCTCATACACACTCACGCTTACATATACATGCTCACACACACACTCTCAACCACTCAAACACAGCACCTCACACACCTACACCCACACACTCCTACACAAAATCAGACAGAGACACACACTCACACACTCACAGACTCACACACACTCACACAGGTTCTCACACTGTCACACTCACAAAACTACACACACAGACACACTCTCACACACTCACTGACTCACATGCAGTCACACACACTCACACAATGTCACACACACACCAACACACACACTCACACACACTCACACATAAAACCATTTGGTCACAGTCACACACTTGTGTACAAACTCACACACTCACTCCCACTCACAAAATTACCCTCGCAAACACAGTCACATTCACACATTCCCTCACACACTCACACACACTCACTGAAATATACTCACACACACTCACCCACTCTCACACTCATCTACACACATCCTCACACACTCTAGCACCCTCACATACAGGAGTCACAGACGCCGTTGTGCAGACACACTTACACTCAGACACTCACACACCCTGTCACACACAGTCACTCTCACCCACTGTCACACACAAACACACACAGATACACACTCACATACATTCACATATTAGTGCGCCATCACGTACACACACTGACTTGCACACTCACAAATATCACACACACACCTACACACAGACACACACACAGACACACAAACGCTCACACATTCCCACCCTCGTATAATCACTCACACACTCACTCTCACACACCTACAGTCTTTCAATCACACTTAACAGTTCATATACAATCGCACTCACATAGACATGCTCACACACACTCTCATGCTCTCACCAACTCACACACAGCATCTTTCTCACTTACACACACACACACACACCTTCACAGACTCCCTCACATGCACACTCTCATAGAAAATACCCGCATGCCCTCAAACAGACAGATACACTCACATATTCATACAACCTGTCACACACCATCACAGACACAGTCTCTCACTGTCACACACAGTCACACTACTACACGCACAGACACACCCGAACACACTCCATCACATACACGTTCACACACTGTCAAACACACACACACTACTACACAAACACCATCACACACAGTCTCACACTCACACACACTCACCTGCTGTCACACTCACTCACACACACTACCAGACTCAAATGCACTCACACACACACTGACACACACCATCGCACACTTGTTTAAAACCACACAAGCTCTCAGACACACCTCTCACATTCTCACACCCTGTCACACACCCTCACGCACTCACACACACACTCACACACCTTCACACACAGACACACACTCACACGTTTTTATGCATTCAAACACACACTCTCGCTTACACTCAGACACACTCACACCCGATCACACTCACGCACAACCACACTCACATATATGCACTCACAGAGTCACACATCTGCTCACAGTCTCACACAGTCACATAGATATACTCACACAAACACACTATCACCCACTCACACACAGCACCGCACACACCTACACAATCTCGCACACACCATCACACTCCCACTCATACACACACTCACATAAAAATTCACACACGCAGTCAAACAAACTCACCTAAACTCACACACAAGCACAATCTGTCACACAGACTTACACACGCTCTCACACTCACAAGCACCCTCAAATTAACACACTCACAAACACACTCACACACTGTGACACACACAAAATTTAACACACACACAGTCACCTACACTCAAACACAAACACACACTCACTCACAATCAAATCTTTTAGAAACACTCAACCCTCTCTCACCTACTCTCTCATCATCACACTCCGAAACTCCCCATTACAAACTCACACAAACTCACAGATTCACACTCAATCACACTGACACTCTCACCAACTCACACACTGCACTTCACAAACCTAAGCACACAAACACTCACACACACCATCACACACTCACACACTGTCCCTCACGTTAGAGAAAAATTCACACACGCCCTGACACAACTACACTCACATATTCATAAAACCTGTCACAAACCCTCGCACACACTCACCCACTCGCCCACTGTCACACACCTACACACACAGTCAAACTCACCCACTATCAAAGAGGCTCACATGCACTCACACACACGCAGTCACACACACACCTACACCCCCAGACACCACCAAACGCACTCAGTCTCGCACGCACTCTTACACACTGAATCTGCCACACACTCTCACACTCCTACACACTCAGACACACCCACACATACTCACAGACTCACATGGAATCTCACACACACACACTGTCACAAACTAACACACCTACACACACAGACCCACTTATGCACACTCACACTCAGACACACACCCAATCACACACGTATATGCACTCACACACTCACACCCACCCACAAACCTTCACTCTCTCAAACGCGCACACACAAACACCCGCTCATACACACTCACGCACACTAACATATACATTCTCTCACACAGCTCCTCACACACCTGCGCACTCACACACACACCATCACACCCTGTAATGCACACTCACATACACAAAGAGCTCACAAACCCACACTATCAGAATTACACACACTCACACAGACACTCACACACCTGCACACACACACAGTCGCACACACTCTGACAATCTAACACTCATATAAACACTCACACTCTCACACCCACTCACACACCTAGCCTAAAAGTCACGTTCTCACTCCCACTCATACACACCCACGCTCACATATACATGTTCACACACACACTCAGACACTCGAACACAGCACCTCACACACCTACACCCACACACTCCAACACAGCATCACACAGACTCACCCACACACACTCACAGATTCACACACACTCTCACATTTTCTCACTCTTTCACACTCTCACAGACCTACACACACAGAAACACACTCCCAGACTCTCATGCAGTCACACACACTCACACTGTCACACCCACACACCCACTCACAGACCCACGTACACACACTCACACACACAACCATTAACTCTCAATCACACACTAGTGTACACACTCTCACACTCACTCCCACACACACCTACACTCTCACAAACACACTCATATTGCCACATTCACACACACACTCACACACAAACACTAAAGTATACTCACGCACGCTCTCACCCACTCACACTCACCTACAGACACCATCACACACTCACACACACTCCCATACAAAAATCACAGATGCTGTCCTGCAGACACACATGCACTCAGACACTCACACCCTGTCACACACAGAGACTCTAACACACTGTCACACACAAACGGACACATACAGAGACACACGCACATATATTCTCGTATAAGAATACCGTGAAAAAACACACACTGTCTTGCACACTCACAAATACACACACACTCACACACCTACACACAGTCAAACTCACACACTATCATAGGGGCTCACGTGCACTCACACACACGCAGTCACACACACACACACCTACACCCACAGACACCACCAAATGCACTCAGTTTCACACGCACTCATACACACACAATCTGCCACACAATCTCACACACTTACACACACAGACACACCCACACACACTCACAGACTCACATGGAATCACACACACTCACACTGTCACAAACTAACACACCTACACACACAGACTCACTTATGCACACACACACACCCAATCTCACACGTACATGCACTCACACACTCACACACACCCACAAAACTACACTCTCACAAACACACACACGCAAACACCCGCTCATATACACTCACACACACTCACATATACATGCTCACGCACAGCACCTCACAGACCTGCACACTCACATACACACACCATCACACACTCGCACAAGCTCACATATAGGAAATCACACATGCACTCAAACATATACACCTACACTCACACACTCACTGACCTTGTCACACACCCTTCCACACTCACACGCACTCACACCCTGTAATGCACACTGATGTACACAAAGAGCACACACAGTCACACTATCAGAAGTACACTCACACTCTCACACCCACTCACACACCTAGTCTCAGAATCACATTCTCACACCCGCTCATACACACGCTCACATATACATGCTCACACACACACTCTCAACCACTCAAACACAGCACCTCACACACCTACACCCACACACTCCAACACAGCATCATACAGAGACACACTCACACACACTCACTCACTCACCCACACTCAGATTCTCACAATCTGTCACACTCACACAACTACACACACAGACACAAACACTCACAGACTCACATGCAGTCACACACTCACACGCTCTCACACGCACACCTGCACAAACACACTCACACACACTCACACACAAACACCCTTTCAGTCACAATCTCACTCTCATGTACACACTCACACCCTCACTCCCACTCACACACCTTCAACCTCACAGGCACACTCACACTTTCACACATTCGCTCACACACTCACACACACTCACAGAGATACACACACAGTCTCACCCACTCTCATACTCACGTACACACCATCCAACACTCAGACACACTCATACAAAAATCTCAGACGCAGTCGTGCAGACACACTTACACTCAGACACTCACAAACCCTGTCACACACACACTCACACACTGTCACACACAACCACACACGTAGAGTCACACTCACATACACTCACTTAGTAGCACGCAATCAACAACACAAAGCCTCGCACACTCAGAAATGTCACACACACTCACACACCTACACACAGACACACTCACACGCACTGGCGCACAAACACAAGTGCACACATATTCACAGCCTCGTATAATCACTCACACACTCCCACTCACACACTCACGCCCTGTAATGCATACTGACATACACAAAGAGCACACACAATCACACTATCAGAAATACACACACACACAAACACCCTCTCACACTCAAACACACACTCATATAAACACTCACACTCTCACACCTGTTCACACACCTAGCCTCAGAAACACATTCTCGCACCCGCTCATACACACTCACGCTTACATATACATGCTCACACACACACTCTCAACCACTCAAACACAGCACCTCACACACCTACACCCACACACTCCTACACAAAATCAGACAGAGACACACACTCACACACTCACAGACTCACACACACTCACACAGGTTCTCACACTGTCACACTCACAAAACTACACACAGAGACACACTCTCACACACTCACTGACTCACATGCAGTCACACACACTCACACAATGTCACACACACACCAACACACACACTCACACACACTCACACATAAAACCATTTGGTCACAGTCACACACTTGTGTACAAACTCACACACTCACTCCCACTCACAAAATTACCCTCGCAAACACAGTCACATTCACACATTCCCTCACACACTCACACACACTCACTGAAATATACTCACACACACTCACCCACTCTCACACTCATCTACACACATCCTCACACACTCTAGCACCCTCACATACAGGAGTCACAGACGCCGTTGTGCAGACACACTTACACTCAGACACTCACACACCGTCACACACAGTCACTCTCACCCACTGTCACACACAAACACACACAGATACACACTCACATACATTCACATATTAGAGCGCCATCACGTACACACACTGACTTGCACACTCACAAATATCACACACACACCTACACACAGACACACAAATGCTCACACATTCCCACCCTCGTATAATCACTCACACACTCACTCTCACACACCTACAGTCTTTCAATCACACTTAACAGCTCATATACAATCGCACTCACATAGACATGCTCACACACACTCTCATGCTCTCACCAACTCACACACAGCATCTTTCTCACTTACACACACACACACACACCTTCACAGACTCCCTCACATGCACACTCTCATAGAAAATACCCGCATGCCCTCAAACAGACAGATACACTCACATATTCATACAACCTGTCACACACCATCACAGACACAGTCTCTCACTGTCACACACAGTCACACTACTACACGCAGAGACACACCCAAACACACTCCATCACATACACGTTCACACACTGTCAAACACACACACACTACTACACAAACACCATCACACACACTCTCAAACTCACACACACTCACCTGCTGTCACACTCACTCACACACACTACCAGACTCAAATGCACTCACACACACACTGACACACACCATCGCACACTTGTTTAAAACCACACAAGCTCTCAGACACACCTCTCACATTCTCACACCCTGTCACACACCCTCACGCACTCACACACACACTCACACACCTTCACACACAGACACACACTCACACGTTTTTATGCATTCAAACACACACTCTCGCTTACACTCAGACACACTCACACCCGATCACACTCACGCACAACCACACTCACATATATGCACTCACAGAGTCACACATCTGCTCACACAGTCTCACACACTGTCACATAGATATACTCACACAAACACACTATCACCCACTCACACACAGCACCGCACACACCTACACAATCTCGCACACACCATCACACTCCCACTCACACACACACTCACATAAAAATTCACACACGCAGTCAAACTCACCTAAACTCACACACAAGCACAATCTGTCACACAGACTTACACACGCTCTCACACTCACAAGCACCCTCAAATTAACACACTCACAAACACACTCACACACTGTGACACACACAAAATTTAACACACACACAGTCACCTACACTCAAACACAAACACACACTCACTCACAATCAAATCTTTTAGAAACACTCACACCCTCTCTCACCTACTCTCTCATCATCACACTCCGAAACTCCCCATTACAAACTCACACAAACTCACAGATTCACACTCAATCACACTGACACTCTCACCAACTCACACACTGCACTTCACAAACCTAAGCACACAAACACTCGCACACACCATCACACACTCACACACTGTCCCTCACGTTAGAGAAAAATTCACACACGCCCTGACACAACTACACTCACATATTCATAAAACCTGTCACAAACCCTCGCACACACTCACCCACTCGCCCACTGTCACACACCTACACACACAGTCAAACTCACCCACTATCAAAGAGGCTCACATGCACTCACACACACGCAGTCACACACACACCTACACCCCCAGACACCACCAAACGCACTCAGTCTCGCACGCACTCTTACACACTGAATCTGCCACACACTCTCACACTCCTACACACTCAGACACACCCACACATACTCACAGACTCACATGGAATCTCACACACACACACTGTCACAAACTAACACACCTACACACACAGACCCACTTATGCACACTCACACTCAGACACACACCCAATCACACACGTATATGCACTCACACACTCACACCCACCCACAAACCTTCACTCTCTCAAACGCGCACACACAAACACCCGCTCATACACACTCACGCACACTAACATATACATTCTCTCACACAGCTCCTCACACACCTGCGCACTCACACACACACCATCACACCCTGTAATGCACACTCACATACACAAAGAGCTCACAAACCCACACTATCAGAATTACACACACTCACACAGACACTCACACACCTGCACACACACACAGTCGCACACACTCTGACAATCTAACACTCATATAAACACTCACACTCTCACACCCACTCACACACCTAGCCTAAAAGTCACGTTCTCACTCCCACTCATACACACCCACGCTCACATATACATGTTCACACACACACTCAGACACTCGAACACAGCACCTCACACACCTACACCCACACACTCCAACACAGCATCACACAGACTCACCCACACACACTCACAGATTCACACACACTCTCACATTTTCTCACTCTTTCACACTCTCACAGACCTACACACACAGAAACACACTCCCAGACTCTCATGCAGTCACACACACTCACACTGTCACACCCACACACCCACTCACAGACCCACGTACACACACTCACACACACAACCATTAACTCTCAATCACACACTAGTGTACACACTCTCACACTCACTCCCACTCACACACCTACACTCTCACAAACACACTCATATTGCCACATTCGCTCACACACACACACAAACACTAAAGTATACTCACGCACGCTCTCACCCACTCACACTCACCTACAGACACCATCACACACTCACACACACTCCCATACAAAAATCACAGATGCTGTCCTGCAGACACACATGCACTCAGACACTCACACCCTGTCACACACAGAGACTCTAACACACTGTCACACACAAACGGACACATACAGAGACACACGCACATATATTCTCGTATAAGAATACCGTGAAAAAACACACACTGTCTTGCACACTCACAAATACACACACACTCACACACCTACACACAGTCAAACTCACACACTATCATAGGGGCTCACATGCACTCACACACACGCAGTCACACACACACACACCTACACCCACAGACACCACCAAATGCACTCAGTTTCACACGCACTCATACACACTCAATCTGCCACACAATCTCACACACTTACACACACAGACACACCCACACACAATCACAGACTCACATGGAATCACACACACTCACACTGTCACAAACTAACACACCTACACACACAGACTCACTTATGCACACACACCCACACCCAATCTCACACGTACATGCACTCACACACTCACACCCACCCACAAAACTACACTCTCACAAACACACACACGCAAACACCCGCTCATATACACTCACACACACTCACATATACATGCTCACGCACAGCACCTCACAGACCTGCACACTCACATACACACACCATCACACATTCGCACACGCTCACATATAGGAAATCACACATGCACTCAAACATATACACCTACACTCACACACTCACTGACCTTGTCACACACCCTTCCACACTCACACGCACTCACACCCTGTAATGCACACTGATGTACACAAAGAGCACACACAGTCACACTATCAGAAGTACACTCACACTCTCACACCCACTCACACACCTAGTCTCAGAATCACATTCTCACACCCGCTCATACACACACACGCTCACATATACATGCTCACACACACACTCTCAACCACTCAAACACAGCACCTCACACACCTACACCCACACACTCCAACACAGCATCATACAGAGACACACTCACACACACTCACTCACTCACCCACACTCAGATTCTCACAATCTGTCACACTCACACAACTACACACACAGACACAAACACTCACAGACTCACATGCAGTCACACACTCACACGCTCTCACACGCACACCTGCACAAACACACTCACACACACTCACACACAAACACCCTTTCAGTCACAATCTCACTCTCGTGTACACACTCACACCCTCACTCCCACTCACACACCATCACCCTCACAGGCACACTCACACATTCACACATTCGCTCACACACTCATACACACTCACAGAGATACACACACAGTCTCACCCACTCTCATACTCACGTACACACCATCAAACACTCAGACACACTCATACAAAAATCTCAGACGCAGTCGTGCAGACACACTTACACTCAGACACTCACAAACCCTGTCACACACACACTCACACACTGTCACACACAACCACACACGTAGAGTCACACTCACATACACTCAGTAGCACGCAATCAACAACACAAAGCCTCGCACACTCAGAAATGTCACACACACTCACACACCTACACACAGACACACTCACACGCACTGGCGCACAAACACAAGTGCACACATATTCACAGCCTCGTATAATCACTCACACACTCCCACTCACACACTCACGCCCTGTAATGCATACTGACATACACAAAGAGCACACACAATCACACTATCAGAAATACACACACACACAAACACCCTCTCACACTCAAACACACACTCATATAAACACTCACACTCTCACACCTGTTCACACACCTAGCCTCAGAAACACATTCTCGCACCCGCTCATACACACTCACGCTTACATATACATGCTCACACACACACTCTCAACCACTCAAACACAGCACCTCACACACCTACACCCACACACTCCTACACAAAATCAGACAGAGACACACACTCACACACTCACAGACTCACACACACTCACACAGGTTCTCACACTGTCACACTCACAAAACTACACACACAGACACACTCTCACACACTCACTGACTCACATGCAGTCACACACACTCACACAATGTCACACACACACCAACACACACACTCACACACACTCACACATAAAACCATTTGGTCACAGTCACACACTTGTGTACAAACTCACACACTCACTCCCACTCACAAAATTACCCTCGCAAACACAGTCACATTCACACATTCCCTCACACACTCACACACACTCACTGAAATATACTCACACACACTCACCCACTCTCACACTCATCTACACACATCCTCACACACTCTAGCACCCTCACATACAGGAGTCACAGACGCCGTTGTGCAGACACACTTACACTCAGACACTCACACACCCTGTCACACACAGTCACTCTCACCCACTGTCACACACAAACACACACAGATACACACTCACATACATTCACATATTAGTGCGCCATCACGTACACACACTGACTTGCACACTCACAAATATCACACACACACCTACACACAGACACACACACAGACACACAAACGCTCACACATTCCCACCCTCGTATAATCACTCACACACTCACTCTCACACACCTACAGTCTTTCAATCACACTTAACAGTTCATATACAATCGCACTCACATAGACATGCTCACACACACTCTCATGCTCTCACCAACTCACACACAGCATCTTTCTCACTTACACACACACACACACACCTTCACAGACTCCCTCACATGCACACTCTCATAGAAAATACCCGCATGCCCTCAAACAGACAGATACACTCACATATTCATACAACCTGTCACACACCATCACAGACACAGTCTCTCACTGTCACACACAGTCACACTACTACACGCACAGACACACCCGAACACACTCCATCACATACACGTTCACACACTGTCAAACACACACACACTACTACACAAACACCATCACACACAGTCTCACACTCACACACACTCACCTGCTGTCACACTCACTCACACACACTACCAGACTCAAATGCACTCACACACACACTGACACACACCATCGCACACTTGTTTAAAACCACACAAGCTCTCAGACACACCTCTCACATTCTCACACCCTGTCACACACCCTCACGCACTCACACACACACTCACACACCTTCACACACAGACACACACTCACACGTTTTTATGCATTCAAACACACACTCTCGCTTACACTCAGACACACTCACACCCGATCACACTCACGCACAACCACACTCACATATATGCACTCACAGAGTCACACATCTGCTCACAGTCTCACACAGTCACATAGATATACTCACACAAACACACTATCACCCACTCACACACAGCACCGCACACACCTACACAATCTCGCACACACCATCACACTCCCACTCATACACACACTCACATAAAAATTCACACACGCAGTCAAACAAACTCACCTAAACTCACACACAAGCACAATCTGTCACACAGACTTACACACGCTCTCACACTCACAAGCACCCTCAAATTAACACACTCACAAACACACTCACACACTGTGACACACACAAAATTTAACACACACACAGTCACCTACACTCAAACACAAACACACACTCACTCACAATCAAATCTTTTAGAAACACTCAACCCTCTCTCACCTACTCTCTCATCATCACACTCCGAAACTCCCCATTACAAACTCACACAAACTCACAGATTCACACTCAATCACACTGACACTCTCACCAACTCACACACTGCACTTCACAAACCTAAGCACACAAACACTCACACACACCATCACACACTCACACACTGTCCCTCACGTTAGAGAAAAATTCACACACGCCCTGACACAACTACACTCACATATTCATAAAACCTGTCACAAACCCTCGCACACACTCACCCACTCGCCCACTGTCACACACCTACACACACAGTCAAACTCACCCACTATCAAAGAGGCTCACATGCACTCACACACACGCAGTCACACACACACCTACACCCCCAGACACCACCAAACGCACTCAGTCTCGCACGCACTCTTACACACTGAATCTGCCACACACTCTCACACTCCTACACACTCAGACACACCCACACATACTCACAGACTCACATGGAATCTCACACACACACACTGTCACAAACTAACACACCTACACACACAGACCCACTTATGCACACTCACACTCAGACACACACCCAATCACACACGTATATGCACTCACACACTCACACCCACCCACAAACCTTCACTCTCTCAAACGCGCACACACAAACACCCGCTCATACACACTCACGCACACTAACATATACATTCTCTCACACAGCTCCTCACACACCTGCGCACTCACACACACACCATCACACTCTGTAATGCACACTCACATACACAAAGAGCTCACAAACCCACACTATCAGAATTACACACACTCACACAGACACTCACACACCTGCACACACACACAGTCGCACACACTCTGACAATCTAACACTCATATAAACACTCACACTCTCACACCCACTCACACACCTAGCCTAAAAGTCACGTTCTCACTCCCACTCATACACACCCACGCTCACATATACATGTTCACACACACACTCAGACACTCGAACACAGCACCTCACACACCTACACCCACACACTCCAACACAGCATCACACAGACTCACCCACACACACTCACAGATTCACACACACTCTCACATTTTCTCACTCTTTCACACTCTCACAGACCTACACACACAGAAACACACTCCCAGACTCTCATGCAGTCACACACACTCACACTGTCACACCCACACACCCACTCACAGACCCACGTACACACACTCACACACACAACCATTAACTCTCAATCACACACTAGTGTACACACTCTCACACTCACTCCCACACACACCTACACTCTCACAAACACACTCATATTGCCACATTCACACACACACTCACACACAAACACTAAAGTATACTCACGCACGCTCTCACCCACTCACACTCACCTACAGACACCATCACACACTCACACACACTCCCATACAAAAATCACAGATGCTGTCCTGCAGACACACATGCACTCAGACACTCACACCCTGTCACACACAGAGACTCTAACACACTGTCACACACAAACGGACACATACAGAGACACACGCACATATATTCTCATATAAGAATACCATCAAAAAACACACACTGTCTTGCACACTCACAAATACACACACACTCACACACCTACACACAGTCAAACTCACACACTATCATAGGGGCTCACGTGCACTCACACACGCAGTCACACACACACACACCTACACCCACAGACACCACCAAATGCACTCAGTTTCACACGCACTCATACACACTCAATCTGCCACACAATCTCACACACTTACACACACAGACACACCCACACACACTCACAGACTCACATGGAATCACACACACTCACACTGTCACAAACTAACACACCTACACACACAGACTCACTTAGGCACACACACACACACACCCATTCTCACACGTATATGCACTCACACACTCACACCCACCCACAAAACTACACTCTCACAAACACACACACGCAAACACCCGCTCATATACACTCACACACACTCACATATACATACTCACGCACAGCACCTCACAGACCTGCACACTCACATACACACACCATCACACACTCGCACACGCTCACATATAGGAAATCACACATGCACTCAAACATATACACCTACACTCACACACTCACTGACCTTGTCACACACCCTTCCACACTCACACGCACTCACACCCTGTAATGCACACTGATGTACACAAAGAGCACACACAGTCACACTATCAGAAGTACACTCACACTCTCACACCCACTCACACACCTAGTCTCAGAATCACATTCTCACACCCGCTCATACACACGCTCACATATACATGCTCACACACACTCAACCACTCAAACACAGCACCTCACACACCTACACCCACACACTCCAACACAGCATCATACAGAGACACACTCACACACACTCACTCACTCACCCACACTCAGATTCTCACAATCTGTCACACTCACACAACTACACACACAGACACAAACACTCACAGACTCACATGCAGTCACACACTCACACGCTCTCACACGCACACCTGCACAAACACACTCACACACACTCACACACAAACACCCTTTCAGTCACAATCTCACTCTCGTGTACACACTCACACCCTCACTCCCACTCACACACCTTCACCCTCACAGGCACACTCACACTTTCACACATTCGCTCACACACTCACACACACTCACAGAGATACACACACAGTCTCACCCACTCTCATACTCACGTACACACCATCCAACACTCAGACACACTCATACAAAAATCTCAGACGCAGTCGTGCAGACACACTTACACTCAGACACTCACAAACCCTGTCACACACACACTCACACACTGTCACACACAACCACACACGTAGAGTCACACTCACATACACTCACTTAGTAGCACGCAATCAACAACACAAAGCCTCGCACATTCAGAAATGTCACACACACTCACACACCTACACACAGACACACTCACACGCACTGGCGCACAAACACAAGTGCACACATATTCACAGCCTCGTATAATCACTCACACACTCCCACTCACACACTCACGCCCTGTAATGCATACTGACATACACAAAGAGCACACACAATCACACTATCAGAAATACACACACACACAAACACCCTCTCACACTCAAACACACACTCATATAAACACTCACACTCTCACACCTGTTCACACACCTAGCCTCAGAAACACATTCTCGCACCCGCTCATACACACTCACGCTTACATATACATGCTCACACACACACTCTCAACCACTCAAACACAGCACCTCACACACCTACACCCACACACTCCTACACAAAATCAGACAGAGACACACACTCACACACTCACAGACTCACACACACTCACACAGGTTCTCACACTGTCACACTCACAAAACTACACACACAGACACACTCTCACACACTCACTGACTCACATGCAGTCACACACACTCACACAATGTCACACACACACCAACACACACACTCACACACACTCACACATAAAACCATTTGGTCACAGTCACACACTTGTGTACAAACTCACACACTCACTCCCACTCACAAAATTACCCTCGCAAACACAGTCACATTCACACATTCCCTCACACACTCACACACACTCACTGAAATATACTCACACACACTCACCCACTCTCACACTCATCTACACACATCCTCACACACTCTAGCACCCTCACATACAGGAGTCACAGACGCCGTTGTGCAGACACACTTACACTCAGACACTCACACACCCTGTCACACACAGTCACTCTCACCCACTGTCACACACAAACACACACAGATACACACTCACATACATTCACATATTAGTGCGCCATCACGTACACACACTGACTTGCACACTCACAAATATCACACACACACCTACACACAGACACACACACAGACACACAAACGCTCACACATTCCCACCCTCGTATAATCACTCACACACTCACTCTCACACACCTACAGTCTTTCAATCACACTTAACAGTTCATATACAATCGCACTCACATAGACATGCTCACACACACTCTCATGCTCTCACCAACTCACACACAGCATCTTTCTCACTTACACACACACACACACACCTTCACAGACTCCCTCACATGCACACTCTCATAGAAAATACCCGCATGCCCTCAAACAGACAGATACACTCACATATTCATACAACCTGTCACACACCATCACAGACACAGTCTCTCACTGTCACACACAGTCACACTACTACACGCACAGACACACCCGAACACACTCCATCACATACACGTTCACACACTGTCAAACACACACACACTACTACACAAACACCATCACACACAGTCTCACACTCACACACACTCACCTGCTGTCACACTCACTCACACACACTACCAGACTCAAATGCACTCACACACACACTGACACACACCATCGCACACTTGTTTAAAACCACACAAGCTCTCAGACACACCTCTCACATTCTCACACCCTGTCACACACCCTCACGCACTCACACACACACTCACACACCTTCACACACAGACACACACTCACACGTTTTTATGCATTCAAACACACACTCTCGCTTACACTCAGACACACTCACACCCGATCACACTCACGCACAACCACACTCACATATATGCACTCACAGAGTCACACATCTGCTCACAGTCTCACACAGTCACATAGATATACTCACACAAACACACTATCACCCACTCACACACAGCACCGCACACACCTACACAATCTCGCACACACCATCACACTCCCACTCATACACACACTCACATAAAAATTCACACACGCAGTCAAACAAACTCACCTAAACTCACACACAAGCACAATCTGTCACACAGACTTACACACGCTCTCACACTCACAAGCACCCTCAAATTAACACACTCACAAACACACTCACACACTGTGACACACACAAAATTTAACACACACACAGTCACCTACACTCAAACACAAACACACACTCACTCACAATCAAATCTTTTAGAAACACTCAACCCTCTCTCACCTACTCTCTCATCATCACACTCCGAAACTCCCCATTACAAACTCACACAAACTCACAGATTCACACTCAATCACACTGACACTCTCACCAACTCACACACTGCACTTCACAAACCTAAGCACACAAACACTCACACACACCATCACACACTCACACACTGTCCCTCACGTTAGAGAAAAATTCACACACGCCCTGACACAACTACACTCACATATTCATAAAACCTGTCACAAACCCTCGCACACACTCACCCACTCGCCCACTGTCACACACCTACACACACAGTCAAACTCACCCACTATCAAAGAGGCTCACATGCACTCACACACACGCAGTCACACACACACCTACACCCCCAGACACCACCAAACGCACTCAGTCTCGCACGCACTCTTACACACTGAATCTGCCACACACTCTCACACTCCTACACACTCAGACACACCCACACATACTCACAGACTCACATGGAATCTCACACACACACACTGTCACAAACTAACACACCTACACACACAGACCCACTTATGCACACTCACACTCAGACACACACCCAATCACACACGTATATGCACTCACACACTCACACCCACCCACAAACCTTCACTCTCTCAAACGCGCACACACAAACACCCGCTCATACACACTCACGCACACTAACATATACATTCTCTCACACAGCTCCTCACACACCTGCGCACTCACACACACACCATCACACCCTGTAATGCACACTCACATACACAAAGAGCTCACAAACCCACACTATCAGAATTACACACACTCACACAGACACTCACACACCTGCACACACACACAGTCGCACACACTCTGACAATCTAACACTCATATAAACACTCACACTCTCACACCCACTCACACACCTAGCCTAAAAGTCACGTTCTCACTCCCACTCATACACACCCACGCTCACATATACATGTTCACACACACACTCAGACACTCGAACACAGCACCTCACACACCTACACCCACACACTCCAACACAGCATCACACAGACTCACCCACACACACTCACAGATTCACACACACTCTCACATTTTCTCACTCTTTCACACTCTCACAGACCTACACACACAGAAACACACTCCCAGACTCTCATGCAGTCACACACACTCACACTGTCACACCCACACACCCACTCACAGACTCACGTACACACACTCACACACACAACCATTAACTCTCAATCACACACTAGTGTACACACTCTCACACTCACTCCCACTCACACACCTACACTCTCACAAACACACTCATATTGCCACATTCGCTCACACACACACACAAACACTAAAGTATACTCACGCACGCTCTCACCCACTCACACTCACCTACAGACACCATCACACACTCACACACACTCCCATACAAAAATCACAGATGCTGTCCTGCAGACACACATGCACTCAGACACTCACACCCTGTCACACACAGAGACTCTAACACACTGTCACACACAAACGGACACATACAGAGACACACGCACATATATTCTCGTATAAGAATACCATCAAAAAACACACACTGTCTTGCACACTCACAAATACACACACACTCACACACCTACACACAGTCAAACTCACACACTATCATAGGGGCTCACATGCACTCACACACACGCAGTCACACACACACACACCTACACCCACAGACACCACCAAATGCACTCAGTTTCACACGCACTCATACACACTCAATCTGCCACACAATCTCACACACTTACACACACAGACACACCCACACACAATCACAGACTCACATGGAATCACACACACTCACACTGTCACAAACTAACACACCTACACACACAGACTCACTTATGCACACACACCCACACCCAATCTCACACGTACATGCACTCACACACTCACACCCACCCACAAAACTACACTCTCACAAACACACACACGCAAACACCCGCTCATATACACTCACACACACTCACATATACATGCTCACGCACAGCACCTCACAGACCTGCACACTCACATACACACACCATCACACATTCGCACACGCTCACATATAGGAAATCACACATGCACTCAAACATATACACCTACACTCACACACTCACTGACCTTGTCACACACCCTTCCACACTCACACGCACTCACACCCTGTAATGCACACTGATGTACACAAAGAGCACACACAGTCACACTATCAGAAGTACACTCACACTCTCACACCCACTCACACACCTAGTCTCAGAATCACATTCTCACACCCGCTCATACACACACACGCTCACATATACATGCTCACACACACACTCTCAACCACTCAAACACAGCACCTCACACACCTACACCCACACACTCCAACACAGCATCATACAGAGACACACTCACACACACTCACTCACTCACCCACACTCAGATTCTCACAATCTGTCACACTCACACAACTACACACACAGACACAAACACTCACAGACTCACATGCAGTCACACACTCACACGCTCTCACACGCACACCTGCACAAACACACTCACACACACTCACACACAAACACCCTTTCAGTCACAATCTCACTCTCGTGTACACACTCACACCCTCACTCCCACTCACACACCATCACCCTCACAGGCACACTCACACATTCACACATTCGCTCACACACTCATACACACTCACAGAGATACACACACAGTCTCACCCACTCTCATACTCACGTACACACCATCAAACACTCAGACACACTCATACAAAAATCTCAGACGCAGTCGTGCAGACACACTTACACTCAGACACTCACAAACCCTGTCACACACACACTCACACACTGTCACACACAACCACACACGTAGAGTCACACTCACATACACTCAGTAGCACGCAATCAACAACACAAAGCCTCGCACACTCAGAAATGTCACACACACTCACACACCTACACACAGACACACTCACACGCACTGGCGCACAAACACAAGTGCACACATATTCACAGCCTCGTATAATCACTCACACACTCCCACTCACACACTCACGCCCTGTAATGCATACTGACATACACAAAGAGCACACACAATCACACTATCAGAAATACACACACACACAAACACCCTCTCACACTCAAACACACACTCATATAAACACTCACACTCTCACACCTGTTCACACACCTAGCCTCAGAAACACATTCTCGCACCCGCTCATACACACTCACGCTTACATATACATGCTCACACACACACTCTCAACCACTCAAACACAGCACCTCACACACCTACACCCACACACTCCTACACAAAATCAGACAGAGACACACACTCACACACTCACAGACTCACACACACTCACACAGGTTCTCACACTGTCACACTCACAAAACTACACACACAGACACACTCTCACACACTCACTGACTCACATGCAGTCACACACACTCACACAATGTCACACACACACCAACACACACACTCACACACACTCACACATAAAACCATTTGGTCACAGTCACACACTTGTGTACAAACTCACACACTCACTCCCACTCACAAAATTACCCTCGCAAACACAGTCACATTCACACATTCCCTCACACACTCACACACACTCACTGAAATATACTCACACACACTCACCCACTCTCACACTCATCTACACACATCCTCACACACTCTAGCACCCTCACATACAGGAGTCACAGACGCCGTTGTGCAGACACACTTACACTCAGACACTCACACACCCTGTCACACACAGTCACTCTCACCCACTGTCACACACAAACACACACAGATACACACTCACATACATTCACATATTAGTGCGCCATCACGTACACACACTGACTTGCACACTCACAAATATCACACACACACCTACACACAGACACACACACAGACACACAAACGCTCACACATTCCCACCCTCGTATAATCACTCACACACTCACTCTCACACACCTACAGTCTTTCAATCACACTTAACAGTTCATATACAATCGCACTCACATAGACATGCTCACACACACTCTCATGCTCTCACCAACTCACACACAGCATCTTTCTCACTTACACACACACACACACACCTTCACAGACTCCCTCACATGCACACTCTCATAGAAAATACCCGCATGCCCTCAAACAGACAGATACACTCACATATTCATACAACCTGTCACACACCATCACAGACACAGTCTCTCACTGTCACACACAGTCACACTACTACACGCACAGACACACCCGAACACACTCCATCACATACACGTTCACACACTGTCAAACACACACACACTACTACACAAACACCATCACACACAGTCTCACACTCACACACACTCACCTGCTGTCACACTCACTCACACACACTACCAGACTCAAATGCACTCACACACACACTGACACACACCATCGCACACTTGTTTAAAACCACACAAGCTCTCAGACACACCTCTCACATTCTCACACCCTGTCACACACCCTCACGCACTCACACACACACTCACACACCTTCACACACAGACACACACTCACACGTTTTTATGCATTCAAACACACACTCTCGCTTACACTCAGACACACTCACACCCGATCACACTCACGCACAACCACACTCACATATATGCACTCACAGAGTCACACATCTGCTCACAGTCTCACACAGTCACATAGATATACTCACACAAACACACTATCACCCACTCACACACAGCACCGCACACACCTACACAATCTCGCACACACCATCACACTCCCACTCATACACACACTCACATAAAAATTCACACACGCAGTCAAACAAACTCACCTAAACTCACACACAAGCACAATCTGTCACACAGACTTACACACGCTCTCACACTCACAAGCACCCTCAAATTAACACACTCACAAACACACTCACACACTGTGACACACACAAAATTTAACACACACACAGTCACCTACACTCAAACACAAACACACACTCACTCACAATCAAATCTTTTAGAAACACTCAACCCTCTCTCACCTACTCTCTCATCATCACACTCCGAAACTCCCCATTACAAACTCACACAAACTCACAGATTCACACTCAATCACACTGACACTCTCACCAACTCACACACTGCACTTCACAAACCTAAGCACACAAACACTCGCACACACCATCACACACTCACACACTGTCCCTCACGTTAGAGAAAAATTCACACACGCCCTGACACAACTACACTCACATATTCATAAAACCTGTCACAAACCCTCGCACACACTCACCCACTCGCCCACTGTCACACACCTACACACACAGTCAAACTCACCCACTATCAAAGAGGCTCACATGCACTCACACACACGCAGTCACACACACACCTACACCCCCAGACACCACCAAACGCACTCAGTCTCGCACGCACTCTTACACACTGAATCTGCCACACACTCTCACACTCCTACACACTCAGACACACCCACACATACTCACAGACTCACATGGAATCTCACACACACACACTGTCACAAACTAACACACCTACACACACAGACCCACTTATGCACACTCACACTCAGACACACACCCAATCACACACCTATATGCACTCACACACTCACACCCACCCACAAACCTTCACTCTCTCAAACGCGCACACACAAACACCCGCTCATACACACTCACGCACACTAACATATACATTCTCTCACACAGCTCCTCACACACCTGCGCACTCACACACACACCATCACACCCTGTAATGCACACTCACATACACAAAGAGCTCACAAACCCACACTATCAGAATTACACACACTCACACAGACACTCACACACCTGCACACACACACAGTCGCACACACTCTGACAATCTAACACTCATATAAACACTCACACTCTCACACCCACTCACACACCTAGCCTAAAAGTCACGTTCTCACTCCCACTCACACACACTCACGCTCACATATACATGTTCACACACACACTCAGCCACTCGAACACAGCACCTCACACACCTACACCCACACACTCCAACACAGCATCACACAGACTCACCCACACACACTCACAGATTCACACACACTCTCACATTTTCTCACTCTTTCACACTCTCACAGACCTACACACACAGAAACACACTCCCAGACTCTCATGCAGTCACACACACTCACACTGTCACACCCACACACCCACTCACAGACCCACGTACACACACTCACACACACAACCATTAACTCTCAATCACACACTAGTGTACACACTCTCACACTCACTCCCACACACACCTACACTCTCACAAACACACTCATATTGCCACATTCACTCACACACTCACACACAAACACTAAAGTATACTCACGCACGCTCTCACCCACTCACACTCACCTACAGACACCATCACACACTCACACACACTCCCATACAAAAATCACAGATGCTGTCCTGCAGACACACATGCACTCAGACACTCACACCCTGTCACACACAGAGACTCTAACACACTGTCACACACAAACGGACACATACAGAGACACACGCACATATATTCTCGTATAAGAATACCGTGAAAAAACACACACTGTCTTGCACACTCACAAATACACACACACTCACACACCTACACACAGTCAAACTCACACACTATCATAGGGGCTCACGTGCACTCACACACGCAGTCACACACACACACACCTACACCCACAGACACCACCAAATGCACTCAGTTTCACACGCACTCATACACACTCAATCTGCCACACAATCTCACACACTTACACACACAGACACACCCACACACACTCACAGACTCACATGGAATCACACACACTCACACTGTCACAAACTAACACACCTACACACACAGACTCACTTATGCACACACACACACACACCCAATCTCACACGTACATGCACTCACACACTCACACACACCCACAAAACTACACTCTCACAAACACACACACGCAAACACCCGCTCATATACACTCACACACACTCACATATACATGCTCACGCACAGCACCTCACAGACCTGCACACTCACATACACACACCATCACACACTCGCACACGCTCACATATAGGAAATCACACATGCACTCAAACATATACACCTACACTCACACACTCACTGACCTTGTCACACACCCTTCCACACTCACACGCACTCACACCCTGTAATGCACACTGATGTACACAAAGAGCACACACAGTCACACTATCAGAAGTACACTCACACTCTCACACCCACTCACACACCTAGTCTCAGAATCACATTCTCACACCCGCTCATACACACACACGCTCACATATACATGCTCACACACACACTCTCAACCACTCAAACACAGCACCTCACACACCTACACCCACACACTCCAACACAGCATCATACAGAGACACACTCACACACACTCACTCACTCACCCACACTCAGATTCTCACAATCTGTCACACTCACACAACTACACACACAGACACAAACACTCACAGACTCACATGCAGTCACACACTCACACGCTCTCACACGCACACCTGCACAAACACACTCACACACACTCACACACAAACACCCTTTCAGTCACAATCTCACTCTCGTGTACACACTCACACCCTCACTCCCACTCACACACCTTCAACCTCACAGGCACACTCACACTTTCACACATTCGCTCACACACTCACACACACTCACAGAGATACACACACAGTCTCACCCACTCTCATACTCACGTACACACCATCCAACACTCAGACACACTCATACAAAAATCTCAGACGCAGTCGTGCAGACACACTTACACTCAGACACTCACAAACCCTGTCACACACACACACACTGTCACACACAACCACACACGTAGAGTCACACTCACATACTCTCACTTAGTAGCACGCAATCAACAACACAAAGCCTCGCACACTCAGAAATGTCACACACACTCACACACCTACACACAGACACACTCACACGCACTGGCGCACAAACACAAGTGCACACATATTCACAGCCTCGTATAATCACTCACACACTCCCACTCACACACTCACGCCCTGTAATGCATACTGACATACACAAAGAGCACACACAATCACACTATCAGAAATACACACACACAAACACCCTCTCACACTCAAACACACACTCATATAAACACTCACACTCTCACACCTGTTCACACACCTAGCCTCAGAAACACATTCTCGCACCCGCTCATACACACTCACGCTTACATATACATGCTCACACACACACTCTCAACCACTCAAACACAGCTCCTCACACACCTACACCCACACACTCCTACACAAAATCAGACAGAGACACACACTCACACACTCACAGACTCACACACACTCACACAGGTTCTCACACTGTCACACTCACAAAACTACACACACAGACACACTCTCACACACTCACTGACTCACATGCAGTCACACACACTCACACAATGTCACACACACACCAACACACACACTCACACACACTCACACATAAAACCATTTGGTCACAGTCACACACTTGTGTACAAACTCACACACTCACTCCCACTCACAAAATTACCCTCGCAAACACAGTCACATTCACACATTCCCTCACACACTCACACACACTCACTGAAATATACTCACACACACTCACCCACTCTCACACTCATCTACACACATCCTCACACACTCTAGCACCCTCACATACAGGAGTCACAGACGCCGTTGCAGACACACTTACACTCAGACACTCACACACCGTCACACACAGTCACTCTCACCCACTGTCACACACAAACACACACAGATACACACTCACATACATTCACATATTAGAGCGCCATCACGTACACACACTGACTTGCACACTCACAAATATCACACACACACCTACACACAGACACACAAACGCTCACACATTCCCACCCTCGTATAATCACTCACACACTCACTCTCACACACCTACAGTCTTTCAATCACACTTAACAGCTCATATACAATCGCACTCACATAGACATGCTCACACACACTCTCATGCTCTCACCAACTCACACACAGCATCTTTCTCACTTACACACACACACACACACCTTCACAGACTCCCTCACATGCACACTCTCATAGAAAATACCCGCATGCCCTCAAACAGACAGATACACTCACATATTCATACAACCTGTCACACACCATCACAGACACAGTCTCTCACTGTCACACACAGTCACACTACTACACGCAGAGACACACCCAAACACACTCCATCACATACACGTTCACACACTGTCAAACACACACACACTACTACACAAACACCATCACACACACTCTCAAACTCACACACACTCACCTGCTGTCACACTCACTCACACACACTACCAGACTCAAATGCACTCACACACACACTGACACACACCATCGCACACTTGTTTAAAACCACACAAGCTCTCAGACACACCTCTCACATTCTCACACCCTGTCACACACCCTCACGCACTCACACACACACTCACACACCTTCACACACAGACACACACTCACACGTTTTTATGCATTCAAACACACACTCTCGCTTACACTCAGACACACTCACACCCGATCACACTCACGCACAACCACACTCACATATATGCACTCACAGAGTCACACATCTGCTCACACAGTCTCACACACTGTCACATAGATATACTCACACAAACACACTATCACCCACTCACACACAGCACCGCACACACCTACACAATCTCGCACACACCATCACACTCCCACTCACACACACACTCACATAAAAATTCACACACGCAGTCAAACTCACCTAAACTCACACACAAGCACAATCTGTCACACAGACTTACACACGCTCTCACACTCACAAGCACCCTCAAATTAACACACTCACAAACACACTCACACACTGTGACACACACAAAATTTAACACACACACAGTCACCTACACTCAAACACAAACACACACTCACTCACAATCAAATCTTTTAGAAACACTCACACCCTCTCTCACCTACTCTCTCATCATCACACTCCGAAACTCCCCATTACAAACTCACACAAACTCACAGATTCACACTCAATCACACTGACACTCTCACCAACTCACACACTGCACTTCACAAACCTAAGCACACAAACACTCGCACACACCATCACACACTCACACACTGTCCCTCACGTTAGAGAAAAATTCACACACGCCCTGACACAACTACACTCACATATTCATAAAACCTGTCACAAACCCTCGCACACACTCACCCACTCGCCCACTGTCACACACCTACACACACAGTCAAACTCACCCACTATCAAAGAGGCTCACATGCACTCACACACACGCAGTCACACACACACCTACACCCCCAGACACCACCAAACGCACTCAGTCTCGCACGCACTCTTACACACTGAATCTGCCACACACTCTCACACTCCTACACACTCAGACACACCCACACATACTCACAGACTCACATGGAATCTCACACACACACACTGTCACAAACTAACACACCTACACACACAGACCCACTTATGCACACTCACACTCAGACACACACCCAATCACACACGTATATGCACTCACACACTCACACCCACCCACAAACCTTCACTCTCTCAAACGCGCACACACAAACACCCGCTCATACACACTCACGCACACTAACATATACATTCTCTCACACAGCTCCTCACACACCTGCGCACTCACACACACACCATCACACCCTGTAATGCACACTCACATACACAAAGAGCTCACAAACCCACACTATCAGAATTACACACACTCACACAGACACTCACACACCTGCACACACACACAGTCGCACACACTCTGACAATCTAACACTCATATAAACACTCACACTCTCACACCCACTCACACACCTAGCCTAAAAGTCACGTTCTCACTCCCACTCATACACACCCACGCTCACATATACATGTTCACACACACACTCAGACACTCGAACACAGCACCTCACACACCTACACCCACACACTCCAACACAGCATCACACAGACTCACCCACACACACTCACAGATTCACACACACTCTCACATTTTCTCACTCTTTCACACTCTCACAGACCTACACACACAGAAACACACTCCCAGACTCTCATGCAGTCACACACACTCACACTGTCACACCCACACACCCACTCACAGACTCACGTACACACACTCACACACACAACCATTAACTCTCAATCACACACTAGTGTACACACTCTCACACTCACTCCCACTCACACACCTACACTCTCACAAACACACTCATATTGCCACATTCGCTCACACACACACACAAACACTAAAGTATACTCACGCACGCTCTCACCCACTCACACTCACCTACAGACACCATCACACACTCACACACACTCCCATACAAAAATCACAGATGCTGTCCTGCAGACACACATGCACTCAGACACTCACACCCTGTCACACACAGAGACTCTAACACACTGTCACACACAAATGGACACATACAGAGACACACGCACATATATTCTCGTATAAGAATACCATGAAAAAACACACACTGTCTTGCACACTCACAAATACACACACACTCACACACCTACACACAGTCAAACTCACACACTATCATAGGGGCTCACGTGCACTCACACACACGCAGTCACACACACACACACCTACACCCACAGACACCACCAAATGCACTCAGTTTCACACGCACTCATACACACTCAATCTGCCACACAATCTCACACACTTACACACACAGACACACCCACACACAATCACAGACTCACATGGAATCACACACACTCACACTGTCACAAACTAACACACCTACACACACAGACTCACTTATGCACACACACACACACACCCAATCTCACACGTACATGCACTCACACACTCACACCCACCCACAAAACTACACTCTCACAAACACACACACGCAAACACCCGCTCATATACACTCACACACACTCACATATACATGCTCACGCACAGCACCTCACAGACCTGCACACTCACATACACACACCATCACACATTCGCACACGCTCACATATAGGAAATCACACATGCACTCAAACATATACACCTACACTCACACACTCACTGACCTTGTCACACACCCTTCCACACTCACACGCACTCACACCCTGTAATGCACACTGATGTACACAAAGAGCACACACAGTCACACTATCAGAAGTACACTCACACTCTCACACCCACTCACACACCTAGTCTCAGAATCACATTCTCACACCCGCTCATACACACACACGCTCACATATACATGCTCACACACACACTCTCAACCACTCAAACACAGCACCTCACACACCTACACCCACACACTCCAACACAGCATCATACAGAGACACACTCACACACACTCACTCACTCACCCACACTCAGATTCTCACAATCTGTCACACTCACACAACTACACACACAGACACAAACACTCACAGACTCACATGCAGTCACACACTCACACGCTCTCACACGCACACCTGCACAAACACACTCACACACACTCACACACAAACACCCTTTCAGTCACAATCTCACTCTCGTGTACACACTCACACCCTCATTCCCACTCACACACCTTCACCCTCACAAGCACACTCACACATTCACACATTCACTCACACACACTCACAGAGATACACACACAGTCTCACCCACTCTCATACTCACGTACACACCATCCAACACTCAGACACACTCATACAAAAATCTCAGACGCAGTCGTGCAGACACACTTACACTCAGACACTCACAAACCCTGTCACACACACACTCACACACTGTCACACACAACCACACACGTAGAGTCACACTCACATACACTCACTTAGTAGCACGCAATCAACAACACAAAGCCTCGCACACTCAGAAATGTCACACACACTCACACACCTACACACAGACACACTCACACGCACTGGCGCACAAACACAAGTGCACACATATTCACAGCCTCGTATAATCACTCACACACTCCCACTCACACACTCACGCCCTGTAATGCATACTGACATACACAAAGAGCACACACAATCACACTATCAGAAATACACACACACACAAACACCCTCTCACACTCAAACACACACTCATATAAACACTCACACTCTCACACCTGTTCACACACCTAGCCTCAGAAACACATTCTCGCACCCGCTCATACACACTCACGCTTACATATACATGCTCACACACACACTCTCAACCACTCAAACACAGCACCTCACACACCTACACCCACACACTCCTACACAAAATCAGACAGAGACACACACTCACACACTCACAGACTCACACACACTCACACAGGTTCTCACACTGTCACACTCACAAAACTACACACACAGACACACTCTCACACACTCACTGACTCACATGCAGTCACACACACTCACACAATGTCACACACACACCAACACACACACTCACACACACTCACACATAAAACCATTTGGTCACAGTCACACACTTGTGTACAAACTCACACACTCACTCCCACTCACAAAATTACCCTCGCAAACACAGTCACATTCACACATTCCCTCACACACTCACACACACTCACTGAAATATACTCACACACACTCACCCACTCTCACACTCATCTACACACATCCTCACACACTCTAGCACCCTCACATACAGGAGTCACAGACGCCGTTGTGCAGACACACACTCAGACACTCACACACCCTGTCACACACAGTCACTCTCACCCACTGTCACACACAAACACACACAGATACACACTCACATACATTCACATATTAGAGCGCCATCACGTACACACACTGTCTTGCACACTCACAAATATCACACACACACCTACACACAGACACACACTCACACAGACACACAAACGCTCACACATTCCCACCCTCGTATAATCACTCACACACTCACTCTCACACACCTACAGTCTTTCAATCACACTTAACAGCTCATATACAATCGCACTCACATAGACATGCTCACACACACTCTCATGCTCTCACCAACTCACACACAGCATCTTTCTCACTTACACACACACACACACACACCTTCACAGACTCCCTCACATGCACACTCTCATAGAAAATACCCGCATGCCCTCAAACAGACAGATACACTCACATATTCATACAACCTGTCACACACCATCACAGACACAATCTCTCACTGTCACACACAGTCACACTACTACACGCAGAGACACACCCAAACACACTCCATCACATACACGTTCACACACTGTCAAACACACACACACTACTACACAAACACCATCACACACACTCTCAAACTCACACACACTCACCTGCTGTCACACTCACTCACACACACTACCAGACTCAAATGCACTCACACACACACTGACACACACCATCGCACACTTGTTTAAAACCACACAAGCTCTCAGACACACCTCTCACATTCTCACACCCTGTCACACACCCTCACGCACTCACACACACACTCACACACCTTCACACACAGACACACACTCACACGTTTTTATGCATTCAAACACACACTCTCGCTTACACTCAGACACACTCACACCCGATCACACTCACGCACAACCACACTCACATATATGCACTCACAGAGTCACACATCTGCTCACACAGTCTCACACAGTCACATAGATATACTCACACAAACACACTATCACCCACTCACACACAGCACCGCACACACCTACACAATCTCGCACACACCATCACACTCCCACTCATACACACACTCACATAAAAATTCACACACGCAGTCAAACAAACTCACCTAAACTCACACACAAGCACAATCTGTCACACAGACTTACACACGCTCTCACACTCACAAGCACCCTCAAATTAACACACTCACAAACACACTCACACACTGTGACACACACAAAATTTAACACACACACAGTCACCTACACTCAAACACAAACACACACTCACTCACAATCAAATCTTTTAGAAACACTCAACCCTCTCTCACCTACTCTCTCATCATCACACTCCGAAACTCCCCATTACAAACTCACACAAACTCACAGATTCACACTCGAACACACTGACACTCTCACCAACTCACACACTGCACTTCACAAACCTAAACACACAAACACTCGCACACACCATCACACACTCACACACTGTCCCTCACGTTAGAGAAAAATTCACACACGCCCTGACACAACTACACTCACATATTCATAAAACCTGTCACAAACCCTCGCACACACTCACCCACTCGCCCACTGTCACACACCTACACACACAGTCAAACTCACCCACTATCAAAGAGGCTCACATGCACTCACACACACGCAGTCACACACACACCTACACCCCCAGACACCACCAAACGCACTCAGTCTCGCACGCACTCTTACACACTGAATCTGCCACACACTCTCACACTCCTACACACTCAGACACACCCACACATACTCACAGACTCACATGGAATCTCTCACACACACACTGTCACAAACTAACACACCTACACACACAGACCCACTTATGCACACTCACACTCAGACACACACCCAATCACACACCTATATGCACTCACACACTCACACCCACCCACAAACCTTCACTCTCTCAAACGCGCACACACAAACACCCGCTCATACACACTCACGCACACTAACATATACATTCTCTCACACAGCTCCTCACACACCTGCGCACTCACACACACACCATCACACCCTGTAATGCACACTCACATACACAAAGAGCTCACAAACCCACACTATCAGAATTACACACACTCACACAGACACTCACACACCTGCACACACACACAGTCGCACACACTCTGACAATCTAACACTCATATAAACACTCACACTCTCACACCCACTCACACACCTAGCCTAAAAGTCACGTTCTCACTCCCACTCACACACACTCACGCTCACATATACATGTTCACACACACACTCAGCCACTCGAACACAGCACCTCACACACCTACACCCACACACTCCAACACAGCATCACACAGACTCACCCACACACACTCACAGATTCACACACACTCTCACATTTTCTCACTCTTTCACACTCTCACAGACCTACACACACAGAAACACACTCCCAGACTCTCATGCAGTCACACACACTCACACTGTCACACCCACACACCCACTCAAAGACCCACGTACACACACTCACACACACAACCATTAACTCTCAATCACACACTAGTGTACACACTCTCACACTCACTCCCACACACACCTACACTCTCACAAACACACTCATATTGCCACATTCACTCACACACTCACACACAAACACTAAAGTATACTCACGCACGCTCTCACCCACTCACACTCACCTACAGACACCATCACACACTCACACACACTCCCATACAAAAATCACAGATGCTGTCCTGCAGACACACATGCACTCAGACACTCACACCCTGTCACACACAGAGACTCTAACACACTGTCACACACAAACGGACACATACAGAGACACACGCACATATATTCTCGTATAAGAATACCGTGAAAAAACACACACTGTCTTGCACACTCACAAATACACACACACTCACACACCTACACACAGTCAAACTCACACACTATCATAGGGGCTCACGTGCACTCACACACGCAGTCACACACACACACACCTACACCCACAGACACCACCAAATGCACTCAGTTTCACACGCACTCATACACACTCAATCTGCCACACAATCTCACACACTTACACACACAGACACACCCACACACACTCACAGACTCACATGGAATCACACACACTCACACTGTCACAAACTAACACACCTACACACACAGACTCACTTATGCACACACACACACCCAATCTCACATGTACATGCACTCACACACTCACACACACCCACAAAACTACACTCTCACAAACACACACACGCAAACACCCGCTCATATACACTCACACACACTCACATATACATGCTCACGCACAGCACCTCACAGACCTGCACACTCACATACACACACCATCACACACTCGCACACGCTCACATATAGGAAATCACACATGCACTCAAACATATACACCTACACTCACACACTCACTGACCTTGTCACACACCCTTCCACACTCACACGCACTCACACCCTGTAATGCACACTGATGTACACAAAGAGCACACACAGTCACACTATCAGAAGTACACTCACACTCTCACACCCACTCACACACCTAGTCTCAGAATCACATTCTCACACCCGCTCATACACACACACGCTCACATATACATGCTCACACACACACTCTCAACCACTCAAACACAGCACCTCACACACCTACACCCACACACTCCAACACAGCATCATACAGAGACACACTCACACACACTCACTCACTCACCCACACTCAGATTCTCACAATCTGTCACACTCACACAACTACACACACAGACACAAACACTCACAGACTCACATGCAGTCACACACTCACACGCTCTCACACGCACACCTGCACAAACACACTCACACACACTCACACACAAACACCCTTTCAGTCACAATCTCACTCTCGTGTACACACTCACACCCTCACTCCCACTCACACACCTTCAACCTCACAGGCACACTCACACTTTCACACATTCGCTCACACACTCACACACACTCACAGAGATACACACACAGTCTCACCCACTCTCATACTCACGTACACACCATCCAACACTCAGACACACTCATACAAAAATCTCAGACGCAGTCGTGCAGACACACTTACACTCAGACACTCACAAACCCTGTCACACACACACTCACACACTGTCACACACAACCACACACGTAGAGTCACACTCACATACACTCACTTAGTAGCACGCAATCAACAACACAAAGCCTCGCACACTCAGAAATGTCACACACACTCACACACCTACACACAGACACACTCACACGCACTGGCGCACAAACACAAGTGCACACATATTCACAGCCTCGTATAATCACTCACACACTCCCACTCACACACTCACGCCCTGTAATGCATACTGACATACACAAAGAGCACACACAATCACACTATCAGAAATACACACACACACAAACACCCTCTCACACTCAAACACACACTCATATAAACACTCACACTCTCACACCTGTTCACACACCTAGCCTCAGAAACACATTCTCGCACCCGCTCATACACACTCACGCTTACATATACATGCTCACACACACACTCTCAACCACTCAAACACAGCTCCTCACACACCTACACCCACACACTCCTACACAAAATCAGACAGACACACACTCACACACTCACAGACTCACACACACTCACACAGGTTCTCACACTGTCACACTCACAAAACTACACACACAGACACACTCTCACACACTCACTGACTCACATGCAGTCACACACACTCACACAATGTCACACACACACCAACACACACACTCACACACACACATAAAACCATTTGGTCACAGTCACACACTTGTGTACAAACTCACACACTCACTCCCACTCACAAAATTACCCTCGCAAACACAGTCACATTCACACATTCCCTCACACACTCACACACACTCACTGAAATATACTCACACACACTCACCCACTCTCACACTCATCTACACACATCCTCACACACTCTAGCACCCTCACATACAGGAGTCACAGACGCCGTTGTGCAGACACACACTCAGACACTCACACACCCTGTCACACACAGTCACTCTCACCCACTGTCACACACAAACACACACAGATACACACTCACATACATTCACATATTAGAGCGCCATCACGTACACACACTGACTTGCACACTCACAAATATCACACACACACCTACACACAGACACACAAACGCTCACACATTCCCACCCTCGTATAATCACTCACACACTCACTCTCACACACCTACAGTCTTTCAATCACACTTAACAGCTCATATACAATCGCACTCACATAGACATGCTCACACACACTCTCATGCTCTCACCAACTCACACACAGCATCTTTCTCACTTACACACACACACACACACCTTCACAGACTCCCTCACATGCACACTCTCATAGAAAATACCCGCATGCCCTCAAACAGACAGATACACTCACATATTCATACAACCTGTCACACACCATCACAGACACAGTCTCTCACTGTCACACACAGTCACACTACTACACGCAGAGACACACCCAAACACACTCCATCACATACACGTTCACACACTGTCAAACACACACACACTACTACACAAACACCATCACACACACTCTCAAACTCACACACACTCACCTGCTGTCACACTCACTCACACACACTACCAGACTCAAATGCACTCACACACACACTGACACACACCATCGCACACTTGTTTAAAACCACACAAGCTCTCAGACACACCTCTCACATTCTCACACCCTGTCACACACCCTCACGCACTCACACACACACTCACACACCTTCACACACAGACACACACTCACACGTTTTTATGCATTCAAACACACACTCTCGCTTACACTCAGACACACTCACACCCGATCACACTCACGCACAACCACACTCACATATATGCACTCACAGAGTCACACATCTGCTCACACAGTCTCACACACTGTCACATAGATATACTCACACAAACACACTATCACCCACTCACACACAGCACCGCACACACCTACACAATCTCGCACACACCATCACACTCCCACTCACACACACACTCACATAAAAATTCACACACGCAGTCAAACTCACCTAAACTCACACACAAGCACAATCTGTCACACAGACTTACACACGCTCTCACACTCACAAGCACCCTCAAATTAACACACTCACAAACACACTCACACACTGTGACACACACAAAATTTAACACACACACAGTCACCTACACTCAAACACAAACACACACTCACTCACAATCAAATCTTTTAGAAACACACCCTCTCTCACCTACTCTCTCATCATCACACTCCGAAACTCCCCATTACAAACTCACACAAACTCACAGATTCACACTCAATCACACTGACACTCTCACCAACTCACACACTGCACTTCACAAACCTAAGCACACAAACACTCGCACACACCATCACACACTCACACACTGTCCCTCACGTTAGAGAAAAATTCACACACGCCCTGACACAACTACACTCACATATTCATAAAACCTGTCACAAACCCTCGCACACACTCACCCACTCGCCCACTGTCACACACCTACACACACAGTCAAACTCACCCACTATCAAAGAGGCTCACATGCACTCACACACACGCAGTCACACACACACCTACACCCCCAGACACCACCAAACGCACTCAGTCTCGCACGCACTCTTACACACTGAATCTGCCACACACTCTCACACTCCTACACACTCAGACACACCCACACATACTCACAGACTCACATGGAATCTCACACACACACACTGTCACAAACTAACACACCTACACACACAGACCCACTTATGCACACTCACACTCAGACACACACCCAATCACACACGTATATGCACTCACACACTCACACCCACCCACAAACCTTCACTCTCTCAAACGCGCACACACAAACACCCGCTCATACACACTCACGCACACTAACATATACATTCTCTCACACAGCTCCTCACACACCTGCGCACTCACACACACACCATCACACCCTGTAATGCACACTCACATACACAAAGAGCTCACAAACCCACACTATCAGAATTACACACACTCACACAGACACTCACACACCTGCACACACACACAGTCGCACACACTCTGACAATCTAACACTCATATAAACACTCACACTCTCACACCCACTCACACACCTAGCCTAAAAGTCACGTTCTCACTCCCACTCATACACACCCACGCTCACATATACATGTTCACACACACACTCAGACACTCGAACACAGCACCTCACACACCTACACCCACACACTCCAACACAGCATCACACAGACTCACCCACACACACTCACAGATTCACACACACTCTCACATTTTCTCACTCTTTCACACTCTCACAGACCTACACACACAGAAACACACTCCCAGACTCTCATGCAGTCACACACACTCACACTGTCACACCCACACACCCACTCACAGACCCACGTACACACACTCACACACACAACCATTAACTCTCAATCACACACTAGTGTACACACTCTCACACTCACTCCCACTCACACACCTACACTCTCACAAACACACTCATATTGCCACATTCGCTCACACACACACACAAACACTAAAGTATACTCACGCACGCTCTCACCCACTCACACTCACCTACAGACACCATCACACACTCACACACACTCCCATACAAAAATCACAGATGCTGTCCTGCAGACACACATGCACTCAGACACTCACACCCTGTCACACACAGAGACTCTAACACACTGTCACACACAAACGGACACATACAGAGACACACGCACATATATTCTCGTATAAGAATACCATGAAAAAACACACACTGTCTTGCACACTCACAAATACACACACACTCACACACCTACACACAGTCAAACTCACACACTATCATAGGGGCTCACATGCACTCACACACACGCAGTCACACACACACACACCTACACCCACAGACACCACCAAATGCACTCAGTTTCACACGCACTCATACACACTCAATCTGCCACACAATCTCACACACTTACACACACAGACACACCCACACACAATCACAGACTCACATGGAATCACACACACTCACACTGTCACAAACTAACACACCTACACACACAGACTCACTTATGCACACACACCCACACCCAATCTCACACGTACATGCACTCACACACTCACACCCACCCACAAAACTACACTCTCACAAACACACACACGCAAACACCCGCTCATATACACTCACACACACTCACATATACATGCTCACGCACAGCACCTCACAGACCTGCACACTCACATACACACACCATCACACATTCGCACACGCTCACATATAGGAAATCACACATGCACTCAAACATATACACCTACACTCACACACTCACTGACCTTGTCACACACCCTTCCACACTCACACGCACTCACACCCTGTAATGCACACTGATGTACACAAAGAGCACACACAGTCACACTATCAGAAGTACACTCACACTCTCACACCCACTCACACACCTAGTCTCAGAATCACATTCTCACACCCGCTCATACACACACACGCTCACATATACATGCTCACACACACACTCTCAACCACTCAAACACAGCACCTCACACACCTACACCCACACACTCCAACACAGCATCATACAGAGACACACTCACACACACTCACTCACTCACCCACACTCAGATTCTCACAATCTGTCACACTCACACAACTACACACACAGACACAAACACTCACAGACTCACATGCAGTCACACACTCACACGCTCTCACACGCACACCTGCACAAACACACTCACACACACTCACACACAAACACCCTTTCAGTCACAATCTCACTCTCGTGTACACACTCACACCCTCACTCCCACTCACACACCATCACCCTCACAGGCACCCTCACACATTCACACATTCGCTCACACACTCATACACACTCACAGAGATACACACACAGTCTCACCCACTCTCATACTCACGTACACACCATCAAACACTCAGACACACTCATACAAAAATCTCAGACGCAGTCGTGCAGACACACTTACACTCAGACACTCACAAACCCTGTCACACACACACTCACACACTGTCACACACAACCACACACGTAGAGTCACACTCACATACACTCAGTAGCACGCAATCAACAACACAAAGCCTCGCACACTCAGAAATGTCACACACACTCACACACCTACACACAGACACACTCACACGCACTGGCGCACAAACACAAGTGCACACATATTCACAGCCTCGTATAATCACTCACACACTCCCACTCACACACTCACGCCCTGTAATGCATACTGACATACACAAAGAGCACACACAATCACACTATCAGAAATACACACACACACAAACACCCTCTCACACTCAAACACACACTCATATAAACACTCACACTCTCACACCTGTTCACACACCTAGCCTCAGAAACACATTCTCGCACCCGCTCATACACACTCACGCTTACATATACATGCTCACACACACACTCTCAACCACTCAAACACAGCACCTCACACACCTACACCCACACACTCCTACACAAAATCAGACAGAGACACACACTCACACACTCACAGACTCACACACACTCACACAGGTTCTCACACTGTCACACTCACAAAACTACACACACAGACACACTCTCACACACTCACTGACTCACATGCAGTCACACACACTCACACAATGTCACACACACACCAACACACACACTCACACACACTCACACATAAAACCATTTGGTCACAGTCACACACTTGTGTACAAACTCACACACTCACTCCCACTCACAAAATTACCCTCGCAAACACAGTCACATTCACACATTCCCTCACACACTCACACACACTCACTGAAATATACTCACACACACTCACCCACTCTCACACTCATCTACACACATCCTCACACACTCTAGCACCCTCACATACAGGAGTCACAGACGCCGTTGTGCAGACACACTTACACTCAGACACTCACACACCCTGTCACACACAGTCACTCTCACCCACTGTCACACACAAACACACACAGATACACACTCACATACATTCACATATTAGTGCGCCATCACGTACACACACTGACTTGCACACTCACAAATATCACACACACACCTACACACAGACACACACACAGACACACAAACGCTCACACATTCCCACCCTCGTATAATCACTCACACACTCACTCTCACACACCTACAGTCTTTCAATCACACTTAACAGTTCATATACAATCGCACTCACATAGACATGCTCACACACACTCTCATGCTCTCACCAACTCACACACAGCATCTTTCTCACTTACACACACACACACACACCTTCACAGACTCCCTCACATGCACACTCTCATAGAAAATACCCGCATGCCCTCAAACAGACAGATACACTCACATATTCATACAACCTGTCACACACCATCACAGACACAGTCTCTCACTGTCACACACAGTCACACTACTACACGCACAGACACACCCGAACACACTCCATCACATACACGTTCACACACTGTCAAACACACACACACTACTACACAAACACCATCACACACAGTCTCACACTCACACACACTCACCTGCTGTCACACTCACTCACACACACTACCAGACTCAAATGCACTCACACACACACTGACACACACCATCGCACACTTGTTTAAAACCACACAAGCTCTCAGACACACCTCTCACATTCTCACACCCTGTCACACACCCTCACGCACTCACACACACACTCACACACCTTCACACACAGACACACACTCACACGTTTTTATGCATTCAAACACACACTCTCGCTTACACTCAGACACACTCACACCCGATCACACTCACGCACAACCACACTCACATATATGCACTCACAGAGTCACACATCTGCTCACAGTCTCACACAGTCACATAGATATACTCACACAAACACACTATCACCCACTCACACACAGCACCGCACACACCTACACAATCTCGCACACACCATCACACTCCCACTCATACACACACTCACATAAAAATTCACACACGCAGTCAAACAAACTCACCTAAACTCACACACAAGCACAATCTGTCACACAGACTTACACACGCTCTCACACTCACAAGCACCCTCAAATTAACACACTCACAAACACACTCACACACTGTGACACACACAAAATTTAACACACACACAGTCACCTACACTCAAACACAAACACACACTCACTCACAATCAAATCTTTTAGAAACACTCAACCCTCTCTCACCTACTCTCTCATCATCACACTCCGAAACTCCCCATTACAAACTCACACAAACTCACAGATTCACACTCAATCACACTGACACTCTCACCAACTCACACACTGCACTTCACAAACCTAAGCACACAAACACTCACACACACCATCACACACTCACACACTGTCCCTCACGTTAGAGAAAAATTCACACACGCCCTGACACAACTACACTCACATATTCATAAAACCTGTCACAAACCCTCGCACACACTCACCCACTCGCCCACTGTCACACACCTACACACACAGTCAAACTCACCCACTATCAAAGAGGCTCACATGCACTCACACACACGCAGTCACACACACACCTACACCCCCAGACACCACCAAACGCACTCAGTCTCGCACGCACTCTTACACACTGAATCTGCCACACACTCTCACACTCCTACACACTCAGACACACCCACACATACTCACAGACTCACATGGAATCTCACACACACACACTGTCACAAACTAACACACCTACACACACAGACCCACTTATGCACACTCACACTCAGACACACACCCAATCACACACGTATATGCACTCACACACTCACACCCACCCACAAACCTTCACTCTCTCAAACGCGCACACACAAACACCCGCTCATACACACTCACGCACACTAACATATACATTCTCTCACACAGCTCCTCACACACCTGCGCACTCACACACACACCATCACACCCTGTAATGCACACTCACATACACAAAGAGCTCACAAACCCACACTATCAGAATTACACACACTCACACAGACACTCACACACCTGCACACACACACAGTCGCACACACTCTGACAATCTAACACTCATATAAACACTCACACTCTCACACCCACTCACACACCTAGCCTAAAAGTCACGTTCTCACTCCCACTCATACACACCCACGCTCACATATACATGTTCACACACACACTCAGACACTCGAACACAGCACCTCACACACCTACACCCACACACTCCAACACAGCATCACACAGACTCACCCACACACACTCACAGATTCACACACACTCTCACATTTTCTCACTCTTTCACACTCTCACAGACCTACACACACAGAAACACACTCCCAGACTCTCATGCAGTCACACACACTCACACTGTCACACCCACACACCCACTCACAGACTCACGTACACACACTCACACACACAACCATTAACTCTCAATCACACACTAGTGTACACACTCTCACACTCACTCCCACTCACACACCTACACTCTCACAAACACACTCATATTGCCACATTCGCTCACACACTCACACACAAACACTAAAGTATACTCACGCACGCTCTCACCCACTCACACTCACCTACAGACACCATCACACACTCACACACACTCCCATACAAAAATCACAGATGCTGTCCTGCAGACACACATGCACTCAGACACTCACACCCTGTCACACACAGAGACTCTAACACACTGTCACACACAAACGGACACATACAGAGACACACGCACATATATTCTCGTATAAGAATACCATGAAAAAACACACACTGTCTTGCACACTCACAAATACACACACACTCACACACCTACACACAGTCAAACTCACACACTATCATAGGGGCTCACGTGCACTCACACACACGCAGTCACACACACACACACCTACACCCACAGACACCACCAAATGCACTCAGTTTCACACGCACTCATACACACTCAATCTGCCACACAATCTCACACACTTACACACACAGACACACCCACACACACTCACAGACTCACATGGAATCACACACACTCACACTGTCACAAACTAACACACCTACACACACAGACTCACTTATGCACACACACACACACACCCAATCTCACACGTACATGCACTCACACACTCACACCCACCCACAAAACTACACTCTCACAAACACACACACGCAAACACCCGCTCATATACACTCACACACACTCACATATACATGCTCACGCACAGCACCTCACAGACCTGCACACTCACATACACACACCATCACACACTCGCACACGCTCACATATAGGAAATCACACATGCACTCAAACATATACACCTACACTCACACACTCACTGACCTTGTCACACACCCTTCCACACTCACACGCACTCACACCCTGTAATGCACACTGATGTACACAAAGAGCACACACAGTCACACTATCAGAAGTACACTCACACTCTCACACCCACTCACACACCTAGTCTCAGAATCACATTCTCACACCCGCTCATACACACACACGCTCACATATACATGCTCACACACACACTCTCAACCACTCAAACACAGCACCTCACACACCTACACCCACACACTCCAACACAGCATCATACAGAGACACACTCACACACACTCACTCACTCACCCACACTCAGATTCTCACAATCTGTCACACTCACACAACTACACACACAGACACAAACACTCACAGACTCACATGCAGTCACACACTCACACGCTCTCACACGCACACCTGCACAAACACACTCACACACACTCACACACAAACACCCTTTCAGTCACAATCTCACTCTCGTGTACACACTCACACCCTCACTCCCACTCACACACCTTCAACCTCACAGGCACACTCACACTTTCACACATTCGCTCACACACTCACACACACTCACAGAGATACACACACAGTCTCACCCACTCTCATACTCACGTACACACCATCCAACACTCAGACACACTCATACAAAAATCTCAGACGCAGTCGTGCAGACACACTTACACTCAGACACTCACAAACCCTGTCACACACACACACACTGTCACACACAACCACACACGTAGAGTCACACTCACATACACTCACTTAGTAGCACGCAATCAACAACACAAAGCCTCGCACACTCAGAAATGTCACACACACTCACACACCTACACACAGACACACTCACACGCACTGGCGCACAAACACAAGTGCACACATATTCACAGCCTCGTATAATCACTCACACACTCCCACTCACACACTCACGCCCTGTAATGCATACTGACATACACAAAGAGCACACACAATCACACTATCAGAAATACACACACACACAAACACCCTCTCACACTCAAACACACACTCATATAAACACTCACACTCTCACACCTGTTCACACACCTAGCCTCAGAAACACATTCTCGCACCCGCTCATACACACTCACGCTTACATATACATGCTCACACACACACTCTCAACCACTCAAACACAGCTCCTCACACACCTACACCCACACACTCCTACACAAAATCAGACAGAGACACACACTCACACACTCACAGACTCACACACACTCACACAGGTTCTCACACTGTCACACTCACAAAACTACACACACAGACACACTCTCACACACTCACTGACTCACATGCAGTCACACACACTCACACAATGTCACACACACACCAACACACACACTCACACACACACATAAAACCATTTGGTCACAGTCACACACTTGTGTACAAACTCACACACTCACTCCCACTCACAAAATTACCCTCGCAAACACAGTCACATTCACACATTCCCTCACACACTCACACACACTAACTGAAATATACTCACACACACTCACCCACTCTCACACTCATCTACACACATCCTCACACACTCTAGCACCCTCACATACAGGAGTCACAGACGCCGTTGTGCAGACACACACTCAGACACTCACACACCCTGTCACACACAGTCACTCTCACCCACTGTCACACACAAACACACACAGATACACACTCACATACATTCACATATTAGAGCGCCATCACGTACACACACTGACTTGCACACTCACAAATATCACACACACCTACACACAGACACACAAACGCTCACACATTCCCACCCTCGTATAATCACTCACACACTCACTCTCACACACCTACAGTCTTTCAATCACACTTAACAGCTCATATACAATCGCACTCACATAGACATGCTCACACACACTCTCATGCTCTCACCAACTCACACACAGCATCTTTCTCACTTACACACACACACACACACCTTCACAGACTCCCTCACATGCACACTCTCATAGAAAATACCCGCATGCCCTCAAACAGACAGATACACTCACATATTCATACAACCTGTCACACACCATCACAGACACAGTCTCTCACTGTCACACACAGTCACACTACTACACGCAGAGACACACCCAAACACACTCCATCACATACACGTTCACACACTGTCAAACACACACACACTACTACACAAACACCATCACACACACTCTCAAACTCACACACACTCACCTGCTGTCACACTCACTCACACACACTACCAGACTCAAATGCACTCACACACACACTGACACACACCATCGCACACTTGTTTAAAACCACACAAGCTCTCAGACACACCTCTCACATTCTCACACCCTGTCACACACCCTCACGCACTCACACACACACTCACACACCTTCACACACAGACACACACTCACACGTTTTTATGCATTCAAACACACACTCTCGCTTACACTCAGACACACTCACACCCGATCACACTCACGCACAACCACACTCACATATATGCACTCACAGAGTCACACATCTGCTCACACAGTCTCACACACTGTCACATAGATATACTCACACAAACACACTATCACCCACTCACACACAGCACCGCACACACCTACACAATCTCGCACACACCATCACACTCCCACTCACACACACACTCACATAAAAATTCACACACGCAGTCAAACTCACCTAAACTCACACACAAGCACAATCTGTCACACAGACTTACACACGCTCTCACACTCACAAGCACCCTCAAATTAACACACTCACAAACACACTCACACACTGTGACACACACAAAATTTAACACACACACAGTCACCTACACTCAAACACAAACACACACTCACTCACAATCAAATCTTTTAGAAACACTCACACCCTCTCTCACCTACTCTCTCATCATCACACTCCGAAACTCCCCATTACAAACTCACACAAACTCACAGATTCACACTCAATCACACTGACACTCTCACCAACTCACACACTGCACTTCACAAACCTAAGCACACAAACACTCGCACACACCATCACACACTCACACACTGTCCCTCACGTTAGAGAAAAATTCACACACGCCCTGACACAACTACACTCACATATTCATAAAACCTGTCACAAACCCTCGCACACACTCACCCACTCGCCCACTGTCACACACCTACACACACAGTCAAACTCACCCACTATCAAAGAGGCTCACATGCACTCACACACACGCAGTCACACACACACCTACACCCCCAGACACCACCAAACGCACTCAGTCTCGCACGCACTCTTACACACTGAATCTGCCACACACTCTCACACTCCTACACACTCAGACACACCCACACATACTCACAGACTCACATGGAATCTCACACACACACACTGTCACAAACTAACACACCTACACACACAGACCCACTTATGCACACTCACACTCAGACACACACCCAATCACACACGTATATGCACTCACACACTCACACCCACCCACAAACCTTCACTCTCTCAAACGCGCACACACAAACACCCGCTCATACACACTCACGCACACTAACATATACATTCTCTCACACAGCTCCTCACACACCTGCGCACTCACACACACACCATCACACCCTGTAATGCACACTCACATACACAAAGAGCTCACAAACCCACACTATCAGAATTACACACACTCACACAGACACTCACACACCTGCACACACACACAGTCGCACACACTCTGACAATCTAACACTCATATAAACACTCACACTCTCACACCCACTCACACACCTAGCCTAAAAGTCACGTTCTCACTCCCACTCATACACACCCACGCTCACATATACATGTTCACACACACACTCAGACACTCGAACACAGCACCTCACACACCTACACCCACACACTCCAACACAGCATCACACAGACTCACCCACACACACTCACAGATTCACACACACTCTCACATTTTCTCACTCTTTCACACTCTCACAGACCTACACACACAGAAACACACTCCCAGACTCTCATGCAGTCACACACACTCACACTGTCACACCCACACACCCACTCACAGACTCACGTACACACACTCACACACACAACCATTAACTCTCAATCACACACTAGTGTACACACTCTCACACTCACTCCCACTCACACACCTACACTCTCACAAACACACTCATATTGCCACATTCGCTCACACACACACACAAACACTAAAGTATACTCACGCACGCTCTCACCCACTCACACTCACCTACAGACACCATCACACACTCACACACACTCCCATACAAAAATCACAGATGCTGTCCTGCAGACACACATGCACTCAGACACTCACACCCTGTCACACACAGAGACTCTAACACACTGTCACACACAAACGGACACATACAGAGACACACGCACATATATTCTCGTATAAGAATACCGTGAAAAAACACACACTGTCTTGCACACTCACAAATACACACACACTCACACACCTACACACAGTCAAACTCACACACTATCATAGGGGCTCACGTGCACTCACACACACGCAGTCACACACACACACACCTACACCCACAGACACCACCAAATGCACTCAGTTTCACACGCACTCATACACACTCAATCTGCCACACAATCTCACACACTTACACACACAGACACACCCACACACACTCACAGACTCACATGGAATCACACACACTCACACTGTCACAAACTAACACACCTACACACACAGACTCACTTATGCACACACACACACACACCCAATCTCACACGTACATGCACTCACACACTCACACCCACCCACAAAACTACACTCTCACAAACACACACACGCAAACACCCGCTCATATACACTCACACACACTCACATATACATGCTCACGCACAGCACCTCACAGACCTGCACACTCACATACACACACCATCACACACTCGCACACGCTCACATATAGGAAATCACACATGCACTCAAACATATACACCTACACTCACACACTCACTGACCTTGTCACACACCCTTCCACACTCACACGCACTCACACCCTGTAATGCACACTGATGTACACAAAGAGCACACACAGTCACACTATCAGAAGTACACTCACACTCTCACACCCACTCACACACCTAGTCTCAGAATCACATTCTCACACCCGCTCATACACACACACGCTCACATATACATGCTCACACACACACTCTCAACCACTCAAACACAGCACCTCACACACCTACACCCACACACTCCAACACAGCATCATACAGAGACACACTCACACACACTCACTCACTCACCCACACTCAGATTCTCACAATCTGTCACACTCACACAACTACACACACAGACACAAACACTCACAGACTCACATGCAGTCACACACTCACACGCTCTCACACGCACACCTGCACAAACACACTCACACACACTCACACACAAACACCCTTTCAGTCACAATCTCACTCTCGTGTACACACTCACACCCTCACTCCCACTCACACACCATCACCCTCACAGGCACACTCACACATTCACACATTCGCTCACACACTCATACACACTCACAGAGATACACACACAGTCTCACCCACTCTCATACTCACGTACACACCATCAAACACTCAGACACACTCATACAAAAATCTCAGACGCAGTCGTGCAGACACACTTACACTCAGACACTCACAAACCCTGTCACACACACACTCACACACTGTCACACACAACCACACACGTAGAGTCACACTCACATACACTCAGTAGCACGCAATCAACAACACAAAGCCTCGCACACTCAGAAATGTCACACACACTCACACACCTACACACAGACACACTCACACGCACTGGCGCACAAACACAAGTGCACACATATTCACAGCCTCGTATAATCACTCACACACTCCCACTCACACACTCACGCCCTGTAATGCATACTGACATACACAAAGAGCACACACAATCACACTATCAGAAATACACACACACACAAACACCCTCTCACACTCAAACACACACTCATATAAACACTCACACTCTCACACCTGTTCACACACCTAGCCTCAGAAACACATTCTCGCACCCGCTCATACACACTCACGCTTACATATACATGCTCACACACACACTCTCAACCACTCAAACACAGCACCTCACACACCTACACCCACACACTCCTACACAAAATCAGACAGAGACACACACTCACACACTCACAGACTCACACACACTCACACAGGTTCTCACACTGTCACACTCACAAAACTACACACACAGACACACTCTCACACACTCACTGACTCACATGCAGTCACACACACTCACACAATGTCACACACACACCAACACACACACTCACACACACTCACACATAAAACCATTTGGTCACAGTCACACACTTGTGTACAAACTCACACACTCACTCCCACTCACAAAATTACCCTCGCAAACACAGTCACATTCACACATTCCCTCACACACTCACACACACTCACTGAAATATACTCACACACACTCACCCACTCTCACACTCATCTACACACATCCTCACACACTCTAGCACCCTCACATACAGGAGTCACAGACGCCGTTGTGCAGACACACTTACACTCAGACACTCACACACCCTGTCACACACAGTCACTCTCACCCACTGTCACACACAAACACACACAGATACACACTCACATACATTCACATATTAGTGCGCCATCACGTACACACACTGACTTGCACACTCACAAATATCACACACACACCTACACACAGACACACACACAGACACACAAACGCTCACACATTCCCACCCTCGTATAATCACTCACACACTCACTCTCACACACCTACAGTCTTTCAATCACACTTAACAGTTCATATACAATCGCACTCACATAGACATGCTCACACACACTCTCATGCTCTCACCAACTCACACACAGCATCTTTCTCACTTACACACACACACACACACCTTCACAGACTCCCTCACATGCACACTCTCATAGAAAATACCCGCATGCCCTCAAACAGACAGATACACTCACATATTCATACAACCTGTCACACACCATCACAGACACAGTCTCTCACTGTCACACACAGTCACACTACTACACGCACAGACACACCCGAACACACTCCATCACATACACGTTCACACACTGTCAAACACACACACACTACTACACAAACACCATCACACACAGTCTCACACTCACACACACTCACCTGCTGTCACACTCACTCACACACACTACCAGACTCAAATGCACTCACACACACACTGACACACACCATCGCACACTTGTTTAAAACCACACAAGCTCTCAGACACACCTCTCACATTCTCACACCCTGTCACACACCCTCACGCACTCACACACACACTCACACACCTTCACACACAGACACACACTCACACGTTTTTATGCATTCAAACACACACTCTCGCTTACACTCAGACACACTCACACCCGATCACACTCACGCACAACCACACTCACATATATGCACTCACAGAGTCACACATCTGCTCACAGTCTCACACAGTCACATAGATATACTCACACAAACACACTATCACCCACTCACACACAGCACCGCACACACCTACACAATCTCGCACACACCATCACACTCCCACTCATACACACACTCACATAAAAATTCACACACGCAGTCAAACAAACTCACCTAAACTCACACACAAGCACAATCTGTCACACAGACTTACACACGCTCTCACACTCACAAGCACCCTCAAATTAACACACTCACAAACACACTCACACACTGTGACACACACAAAATTTAACACACACACAGTCACCTACACTCAAACACAAACACACACTCACTCACAATCAAATCTTTTAGAAACACTCAACCCTCTCTCACCTACTCTCTCATCATCACACTCCGAAACTCCCCATTACAAACTCACACAAACTCACAGATTCACACTCAATCACACTGACACTCTCACCAACTCACACACTGCACTTCACAAACCTAAGCACACAAACACTCACACACACCATCACACACTCACACACTGTCCCTCACGTTAGAGAAAAATTCACACACGCCCTGACACAACTACACTCACATATTCATAAAACCTGTCACAAACCCTCGCACACACTCACCCACTCGCCCACTGTCACACACCTACACACACAGTCAAACTCACCCACTATCAAAGAGGCTCACATGCACTCACACACACGCAGTCACACACACACCTACACCCCCAGACACCACCAAACGCACTCAGTCTCGCACGCACTCTTACACACTGAATCTGCCACACACTCTCACACTCCTACACACTCAGACACACCCACACATACTCACAGACTCACATGGAATCTCACACACACACACTGTCACAAACTAACACACCTACACACACAGACCCACTTATGCACACTCACACTCAGACACACACCCAATCACACACGTATATGCACTCACACACTCACACCCACCCACAAACCTTCACTCTCTCAAACGCGCACACACAAACACCCGCTCATACACACTCACGCACACTAACATATACATTCTCTCACACAGCTCCTCACACACCTGCGCACTCACACACACACCATCACACCCTGTAATGCACACTCACATACACAAAGAGCTCACAAACCCACACTATCAGAATTACACACACTCACACAGACACTCACACACCTGCACACACACACAGTCGCACACACTCTGACAATCTAACACTCATATAAACACTCACACTCTCACACCCACTCACACACCTAGCCTAAAAGTCACGTTCTCACTCCCAGTCATACACACCCACGCTCACATATACATGTTCACACACACACTCAGACACTCGAACACAGCACCTCACACACCTACACCCACACACTCCAACACAGCATCACACAGACTCACCCACACACACTCACAGATTCACACACACTCTCACATTTTCTCACTCTTTCACACTCTCACAGACCTACACACACAGAAACACACTCCCAGACTCTCATGCAGTCACACACACTCACACTGTCACACCCACACACCCACTCACAGACCCACGTACACACACTCACACACACAACCATTAACTCTCAATCACACACTAGTGTACACACTCTCACACTCACTCCCACACACACCTACACTCTCACAAACACACTCATATTGCCACATTCACACACACACTCACACACAAACACTAAAGTATACTCACGCACGCTCTCACCCACTCACACTCACCTACAGACACCATCACACACTCACACACACTCCCATACAAAAATCACAGATGCTGTCCTGCAGACACACATGCACTCAGACACTCACACCCTGTCACACACAGAGACTCTAACACACTGTCACACACAAACGGACACATACAGAGACACACGCACATATATTCTCGTATAAGAATACCGTGAAAAAACACACACTGTCTTGCACACTCACAAATACACACACACTCACACACCTACACACAGTCAAACTCACACACTATCATAGGGGCTCACGTGCACTCACACACACGCAGTCACACACACACACACCTACACCCACAGACACCACCAAATGCACTCAGTTTCACACGCACTCATACACACACAATCTGCCACACAATCTCACACACTTACACACACAGACACACCCACACACACTCACAGACTCACATGGAATCACACACACTCACACTGTCACAAACTAACACACCTACACACACAGACTCACTTATGCACACACACACACACACCCAATCTCACACGTACATGCACTCACACACTCACACCCACCCACAAAACTACACTCTCACAAACACACACACGCAAACACCCGCTCATATACACTCACACACACTCACATATACATGCTCACGCACAGCACCTCACAGACCTGCACACTCACATACACACACCATCACACACTCGCACACGCTCACATATAGGAAATCACACATGCACTCAAACATATACACCTACACTCACACACTCACTGACCTTGTCACACACCCTTCCACACTCACACGCACTCACACCCTGTAATGCACACTGATGTACACAAAGAGCACACACAGTCACACTATCAGAAGTACACTCACACTCTCACACCCACTCACACACCTAGTCTCAGAATCACATTCTCACACCCGCTCATACACACGCTCACATATACATGCTCACACACACTCAACCACTCAAACACAGCACCTCACACACCTACACCCACACACTCCAACACAGCATCATACAGAGACACACTCACACACACTCACTCACTCACCCACACTCAGATTCTCACAATCTGTCACACTCACACAACTACACACACAGACACAAACACTCACAGACTCACATGCAGTCACACACTCACACGCTCTCACACGCACACCTGCACAAACACACTCACACACACTCACACACAAACACCCTTTCAGTCACAATCTCACTCTCGTGTACACACTCACACCCTCACTCCCACTCACACACCTTCACCCTCACAGGCACACTCACACTTTCACACATTCGCTCACACACTCACACACACTCACAGAGATACACACACAGTCTCACCCACTCTCATACTCACGTACACACCATCCAACACTCAGACACACTCATACAAAAATCTCAGACGCAGTCGTGCAGACACACTTACACTCAGACACTCACAAACCCTGTCACACACACACTCACACACTGTCACACACAACCACACACGTAGAGTCACACTCACATACACTCACTTAGTAGCACGCAATCAACAACACAAAGCCTCGCACACTCAGAAATGTCACACACACTCACACACCTACACACAGACACACTCACACGCACTGGCGCACAAACACAAGTGCACACATATTCACAGCCTCGTATAATCACTCACACACTCCCACTCACACACTCACGCCCTGTAATGCATACTGACATACACAAAGAGCACACACAATCACACTATCAGAAATACACACACACACAAACACCCTCTCACACTCAAACACACACTCATATAAACACTCACACTCTCACACCTGTTCACACACCTAGCCTCAGAAACACATTCTCGCACCCGCTCATACACACTCACGCTTACATATACATGCTCACACACACACTCTCAACCACTCAAACACAGCACCTCACACACCTACACCCACACACTCCTACACAAAATCAGACAGAGACACACACTCACACACTCACAGACTCACACACACTCACACAGGTTCTCACACTGTCACACTCACAAAACTACACACACAGACACACTCTCACACACTCACTGACTCACATGCAGTCACACACACTCACACAATGTCACACACACACCAACACACACACTCACACACACTCACACATAAAACCATTTGGTCACAGTCACACACTTGTGTACAAACTCACACACTCACTCCCACTCACAAAATTACCCTCGCAAACACAGTCACATTCACACATTCCCTCACACACTCACACACACTCACTGAAATATACTCACACACACTCACCCACTCTCACACTCATCTACACACATCCTCACACACTCTAGCACCCTCACATACAGGAGTCACAGACGCCGTTGTGCAGACACACTTACACTCAGACACTCACACACCGTCACACACAGTCACTCTCACCCACTGTCACACACAAACACACACAGATACACACTCACATACATTCACATATTAGAGCGCCATCACGTACACACACTGACTTGCACACTCACAAATATCACACACACACCTACACACAGACACACACTCACACAGACACACAAACGCTCACACATTCCCACCCTCGTATAATCACTCACACACTCACTCTCACACACCTACAGTCTTTCAATCACACTTAACAGCTCATATACAATCGCACTCACATAGACATGCTCACACACACTCTCATGCTCTCACCAACTCACACACAGCATCTTTCTCACTTACACACACACACACACACACCTTCACAGACTCCCTCACATGCACACTCTCATAGAAAATACCCGCATGCCCTCAAACAGACAGATACACTCACATATTCACACAACCTGTCACACACCATCACAGACACAGTCTCTCACTGTCACACACAGTCACACTAGTACACGCACAGACACACCCAAACACACTCCATCACATACACGTTCACACACTGTCAAACACACACACACTACTACACAAACACCATCACACACAGTCTCACACTCACACACACTCACCTGCTGTCACACTCACTCACACACACTACCAGACTCAAATGCACTCACACACACACTGACACACACCATCGCACACTTGTTTAAAACCACACAAGCTCTCAGACACACCTCTCACATTCTCACACCCTGTCACACACCCTCACGCACTCACACACACACTCACACACCTTCACACACAGACACACACTCACACGTTTTTATGCATTCAAACACACACTCTCGCTTACACTCAGACACACTCACACCCGATCACACTCACGCACAACCACACTCACATATATGCACTCACAGAGTCACACCTGCTCACACAGTCTCACACACTGTCACATAGATATACTCACACAAACACACTATCACCCACTCACACACAGCACCGCACACACCTACACAATCTCGCACACACCATCACACTCCCACTCACACACACACTCACATAAAAATTCACACACGCAGTCAAACAAACTCACCTAAACTCACACACAAGCACAATCTGTCACACAGACTTACACACGCTCTCACACTCACAAGCACCCTCAAATTAACACACTCACAAACACACTCACACACTCTGACACACACAAAATTTAACACACACACAGTCACCTACACTCAAACACAAACACACACTCACTCACAATCAAATCTTTTAGAAACACTCACACCCTCTCTCACCTACTCTCTCATCATCACACTCCGAAACTCCCCATTACAAACTCACACAAACTCACAGATTCACACTCAATCACACTGACACTCTCACCAACTCACACACTGCACTTCACAAACCTAAGCACACAAACACTCGCACACACCATCACACACTCACACACTGTCCCTCACGTTAGAGAAAAATTCACACACGCCCTGACACAACTACACTCACATATTCATAAAACCTGTCACAAACCCTCGCACACACTCACCCACTCGCCCACTGTCACACACCTACACACACAGTCAAACTCACCCACTATCAAAGAGGCTCACATGCACTCACACACACGCAGTCACACACACACCTACACCCCCAGACACCACCAAACGCACTCAGTCTCGCACGCACTCTTACACACTGAATCTGCCACACACTCTCACACTCCTACACACTCAGACACACCCACACATACTCACAGACTCACATGGAATCTCACACACACACACTGTCACAAACTAACACACCTACACACACAGACCCACTTATGCACACTCACACTCAGACACACACCCAATCACACACGTATATGCACTCACACACTCACACCCACCCACAAACCTTCACTCTCTCAAACGCGCACACACAAACACCCGCTCATACACACTCACGCACACTAACATATACATTCTCTCACACAGCTCCTCACACACCTGCGCACTCACACACACACCATCACACCCTGTAATGCACACTCACATACACAAAGAGCTCACAAACCCACACTATCAGAATTACACACACTCACACAGACACTCACACACCTGCACACACACACAGTCGCACACACTCTGACAATCTAACACTCATATAAACACTCACACTCTCACACCCACTCACACACCTAGCCTAAAAGTCACGTTCTCACTCCCACTCATACACACCCACGCTCACATATACATGTTCACACACACACTCAGACACTCGAACACAGCACCTCACACACCTACACCCACACACTCCAACACAGCATCACACAGACTCACCCACACACACTCACAGATTCACACACACTCTCACATTTTCTCACTCTTTCACACTCTCACAGACCTACACACACAGAAACACACTCCCAGACTCTCATGCAGTCACACACACTCACACTGTCACACCCACACACCCACTCACAGACTCACGTACACACACTCACACACACAACCATTAACTCTCAATCACACACTAGTGTACACACTCTCACACTCACTCCCACTCACACACCTACACTCTCACAAACACACTCATATTGCCACATTCGCTCACACACACACACAAACACTAAAGTATACTCACGCACGCTCTCACCCACTCACACTCACCTACAGACACCATCACACACTCACACACACTCCCATACAAAAATCACAGATGCTGTCCTGCAGACACACATGCACTCAGACACTCACACCCTGTCACACACAGAGACTCTAACACACTGTCACACACAAACGGACACATACAGAGACACACGCACATATATTCTCGTATAAGAATACCATGAAAAAACACACACTGTCTTGCACACTCACAAATACACACACACTCACACACCTACACACAGTCAAACTCACACACTATCATAGGGGCTCACATGCACTCACACACACGCAGTCACACACACACACACCTACACCCACAGACACCACCAAATGCACTCAGTTTCACACGCACTCATACACACTCAATCTGCCACACAATCTCACACACTTACACACAGACACACCCACACACAATCACAGACTCACATGGAATCACACACACTCACACTGTCACAAACTAACACACCTACACACACAGACTCACTTATGCACACACACCCACACCCAATCTCACACGTACATGCACTCACACACTCACACCCACCCACAAAACTACACTCTCACAAACACACACACGCAAACACCCGCTCATATACACTCACACACACTCACATATACATGCTCACGCACAGCACCTCACAGACCTGCACACTCACATACACACACCATCACACATTCGCACACGCTCACATATAGGAAATCACACATGCACTCAAACATATACACCTACACTCACACACTCACTGACCTTGTCACACACCCTTCCACACTCACACGCACTCACACCCTGTAATGCACACTGATGTACACAAAGAGCACACACAGTCACACTATCAGAAGTACACTCACACTCTCACACCCACTCACACACCTAGTCTCAGAATCACATTCTCACACCCGCTCATACACACACACGCTCACATATACATGCTCACACACACACTCTCAACCACTCAAACACAGCACCTCACACACCTACACCCACACACTCCAACACAGCATCATACAGAGACACACTCACACACACTCACTCACTCACCCACACTCAGATTCTCACAATCTGTCACACTCACACAACTACACACACAGACACAAACACTCACAGACTCACATGCAGTCACACACTCACACGCTCTCACACGCACACCTGCACAAACACACTCACACACACTCACACACAAACACCCTTTCAGTCACAATCTCACTCTCGTGTACACACTCACACCCTCACTCCCACTCACACACCATCACCCTCACAGGCACACTCACACATTCACACATTCGCTCACACACTCATACACACTCACAGAGATACACACACAGTCTCACCCACTCTCATACTCACGTACACACCATCAAACACTCAGACACACTCATACAAAAATCTCAGACGCAGTCGTGCAGACACACTTACACTCAGACACTCACAAACCCTGTCACACACACACTCACACACTGTCACACACAACCACACACGTAGAGTCACACTCACATACACTCAGTAGCACGCAATCAACAACACAAAGCCTCGCACACTCAGAAATGTCACACACACTCACACACCTACACACAGACACACTCACACGCACTGGCGCACAAACACAAGTGCACACATATTCACAGCCTCGTATAATCACTCACACACTCCCACTCACACACTCACGCCCTGTAATGCATACTGACATACACAAAGAGCACACACAATCACACTATCAGAAATACACACACACACAAACACCCTCTCACACTCAAACACACACTCATATAAACACTCACACTCTCACACCTGTTCACACACCTAGCCTCAGAAACACATTCTCGCACCCGCTCATACACACTCACGCTTACATATACATGCTCACACACACACTCTCAACCACTCAAACACAGCACCTCACACACCTACACCCACACACTCCTACACAAAATCAGACAGAGACACACACTCACACACTCACAGACTCACACACACTCACACAGGTTCTCACACTGTCACACTCACAAAACTACACACACAGACACACTCTCACACACTCACTGACTCACATGCAGTCACACACACTCACACAATGTCACACACACACCAACACACACACTCACACACACTCACACATAAAACCATTTGGTCACAGTCACACACTTGTGTACAAACTCACACACTCACTCCCACTCACAAAATTACCCTCGCAAACACAGTCACATTCACACATTCCCTCACACACTCACACACACTCACTGAAATATACTCACACACACTCACCCACTCTCACACTCATCTACACACATCCTCACACACTCTAGCACCCTCACATACAGGAGTCACAGACGCCGTTGTGCAGACACACTTACACTCAGACACTCACACACCCTGTCACACACAGTCACTCTCACCCACTGTCACACACAAACACACACAGATACACACTCACATACATTCACATATTAGTGCGCCATCACGTACACACACTGACTTGCACACTCACAAATATCACACACACACCTACACACAGACACACACACAGACACACAAACGCTCACACATTCCCACCCTCGTATAATCACTCACACACTCACTCTCACACACCTACAGTCTTTCAATCACACTTAACAGTTCATATACAATCGCACTCACATAGACATGCTCACACACACTCTCATGCTCTCACCAACTCACACACAGCATCTTTCTCACTTACACACACACACACACACCTTCACAGACTCCCTCACATGCACACTCTCATAGAAAATACCCGCATGCCCTCAAACAGACAGATACACTCACATATTCATACAACCTGTCACACACCATCACAGACACAGTCTCTCACTGTCACACACAGTCACACTACTACACGCACAGACACACCCGAACACACTCCATCACATACACGTTCACACACTGTCAAACACACACACACTACTACACAAACACCATCACACACAGTCTCACACTCACACACACTCACCTGCTGTCACACTCACTCACACACACTACCAGACTCAAATGCACTCACACACACACTGACACACACCATCGCACACTTGTTTAAAACCACACAAGCTCTCAGACACACCTCTCACATTCTCACACCCTGTCACACACCCTCACGCACTCACACACACACTCACACACCTTCACACACAGACACACACTCACACGTTTTTATGCATTCAAACACACACTCTCGCTTACACTCAGACACACTCACACCCGATCACACTCACGCACAACCACACTCACATATATGCACTCACAGAGTCACACATCTGCTCACAGTCTCACACAGTCACATAGATATACTCACACAAACACACTATCACCCACTCACACACAGCACCGCACACACCTACACAATCTCGCACACACCATCACACTCCCACTCATACACACACTCACATAAAAATTCACACACGCAGTCAAACAAACTCACCTAAACTCACACACAAGCACAATCTGTGACACAGACTTACACACGCTCTCACACTCACAAGCACCCTCAAATTAACACACTCACAAACACACTCACACACTGTGACACACACAAAATTTAACACACACACAGTCACCTACACTCAAACACAAACACACACTCACTCACAATCAAATCTTTTAGAAACACTCAACCCTCTCTCACCTACTCTCTCATCATCACACTCCGAAACTCCCCATTACAAACTCACACAAACTCACAGATTCACACTCAATCACACTGACACTCTCACCAACTCACACACTGCACTTCACAAACCTAAGCACACAAACACTCACACACACCATCACACACTCACACACTGTCCCTCACGTTAGAGAAAAATTCACACACGCCCTGACACAACTACACTCACATATTCATAAAACCTGTCACAAACCCTCGCACACACTCACCCACTCGCCCACTGTCACACACCTACACACACAGTCAAACTCACCCACTATCAAAGAGGCTCACATGCACTCACACACACGCAGTCACACACACACCTACACCCCCAGACACCACCAAACGCACTCAGTCTCGCACGCACTCTTACACACTGAATCTGCCACACACTCTCACACTCCTACACACTCAGACACACCCACACATACTCACAGACTCACATGGAATCTCACACACACACACTGTCACAAACTAACACACCTACACACACAGACCCACTTATGCACACTCACACTCAGACACACACCCAATCACACACGTATATGCACTCACACACTCACACCCACCCACAAACCTTCACTCTCTCAAACGCGCACACACAAACACCCGCTCATACACACTCACGCACACTAACATATACATTCTCTCACACAGCTCCTCACACACCTGCGCACTCACACACACACCATCACACCCTGTAATGCACACTCACATACACAAAGAGCTCACAAACCCACACTATCAGAATTACACACACTCACACAGACACTCACACACCTGCACACACACACAGTCGCACACACTCTGACAATCTAACACTCATATAAACACTCACACTCTCACACCCACTCACACACCTAGCCTAAAAGTCACGTTCTCACTCCCACTCATACACACCCACGCTCACATATACATGTTCACACACACACTCAGACACTCGAACACAGCACCTCACACACCTACACCCACACACTCCAACACAGCATCACACAGACTCACCCACACACACTCACAGATTCACACACACTCTCACATTTTCTCACTCTTTCACACTCTCACAGACCTACACACACAGAAACACACTCCCAGACTCTCATGCAGTCACACACACTCACACTGTCACACCCACACACCCACTCACAGACCCACGTACACACACTCACACACACAACCATTAACTCTCAATCACACACTAGTGTACACACTCTCACACTCACTCCCACACACACCTACACTCTCACAAACACACTCATATTGCCACATTCACACACACACTCACACACAAACACTAAAGTATACTCACGCACGCTCTCACCCACTCACACTCACCTACAGACACCATCACACACTCACACACACTCCCATACAAAAATCACAGATGCTGTCCTGCAGACACACATGCACTCAGACACTCACACCCTGTCACACACAGAGACTCTAACACACTGTCACACACAAACGGACACATACAGAGACACACGCACATATATTCTCATATAAGAATACCATCAAAAAACACACACTGTCTTGCACACTCACAAATACACACACACTCACACACCTACACACAGTCAAACTCACACACTATCATAGGGGCTCACGTGCACTCACACACGCAGTCACACACACACACACCTACACCCACAGACACCACCAAATGCACTCAGTTTCACACGCACTCATACACACTCAATCTGCCACACAATCTCACACACTTACACACACAGACACACCCACACACACTCACAGACTCACATGGAATCACACACACTCACACTGTCACAAACTAACACACCTACACACACAGACTCACTTAGGCACACACACACACACACCCATTCTCACACGTATATGCACTCACACACTCACACCCACCCACAAAACTACACTCTCACAAACACACACACGCAAACACCCGCTCATATACACTCACACACACTCACATATACATACTCACGCACAGCACCTCACAGACCTGCACACTCACATACACACACCATCACACACTCGCACACGCTCACATATAGGAAATCACACATGCACTCAAACATATACACCTACACTCACACACTCACTGACCTTGTCACACACCCTTCCACACTCACACGCACTCACACCCTGTAATGCACACTGATGTACACAAAGAGCACACACAGTCACACTATCAGAAGTACACTCACACTCTCACACCCACTCACACACCTAGTCTCAGAATCACATTCTCACACCCGCTCATACACACGCTCACATATACATGCTCACACACACTCAACCACTCAAACACAGCACCTCACACACCTACACCCACACACTCCAACACAGCATCATACAGAGACACACTCACACACACTCACTCACTCACCCACACTCAGATTCTCACAATCTGTCACACTCACACAACTACACACACAGACACAAACACTCACAGACTCACATGCAGTCACACACTCACACGCTCTCACACGCACACCTGCACAAACACACTCACACACACTCACACACAAACACCCTTTCAGTCACAATCTCACTCTCGTGTACACACTCACACCCTCACTCCCACTCACACACCATCACCCTCACAGGCACACTCACACATTCACACATTCGCTCACACACTCATACACACTCACAGAGATACACACACAGTCTCACCCACTCTCATACTCACGTACACACCATCAAACACTCAGACACACTCATACAAAAATCTCAGACGCAGTCGTGCAGACACACTTACACTCAGACACTCACAAACCCTGTCACACACACACTCACACACTGTCACACACAACCACACACGTAGAGTCACACTCACATACACTCAGTAGCACGCAATCAACAACACAAAGCCTCGCACACTCAGAAATGTCACACACACTCACACACCTACACACAGACACACTCACACGCACTGGCGCACAAACACAAGTGCACACATATTCACAGCCTCGTATAATCACTCACACACTCCCACTCACACACTCACGCCCTGTAATGCATACTGACATACACAAAGAGCACACACAATCACACTATCAGAAATACACACACACACAAACACCCTCTCACACTCAAACACACACTCATATAAACACTCACACTCTCACACCTGTTCACACACCTAGCCTCAGAAACACATTCTCGCACCCGCTCATACACACTCACGCTTACATATACATGCTCACACACACACTCTCAACCACTCAAACACAGCACCTCACACACCTACACCCACACACTCCTACACAAAATCAGACAGAGACACACACTCACACACTCACAGACTCACACACACTCACACAGGTTCTCACACTGTCACACTCACAAAACTACACACACAGACACACTCTCACACACTCACTGACTCACATGCAGTCACACACACTCACACAATGTCACACACACACCAACACACACACTCACACACACTCACACATAAAACCATTTGGTCACAGTCACACACTTGTGTACAAACTCACACACTCACTCCCACTCACAAAATTACCCTCGCAAACACAGTCACATTCACACATTCCCTCACACACTCACACACACTCACTGAAATATACTCACACACACTCACCCACTCTCACACTCATCTACACACATCCTCACACACTCTAGCACCCTCACATACAGGAGTCACAGACGCCGTTGTGCAGACACACTTACACTCAGACACTCACACACCCTGTCACACACAGTCACTCTCACCCACTGTCACACACAAACACACACAGATACACACTCACATACATTCACATATTAGTGCGCCATCACGTACACACACTGACTTGCACACTCACAAATATCACACACACACCTACACACAGACACACACACAGACACACAAACGCTCACACATTCCCACCCTCGTATAATCACTCACACACTCACTCTCACACACCTACAGTCTTTCAATCACACTTAACAGTTCATATACAATCGCACTCACATAGACATGCTCACACACACTCTCATGCTCTCACCAACTCACACACAGCATCTTTCTCACTTACACACACACACACACACCTTCACAGACTCCCTCACATGCACACTCTCATAGAAAATACCCGCATGCCCTCAAACAGACAGATACACTCACATATTCATACAACCTGTCACACACCATCACAGACACAGTCTCTCACTGTCACACACAGTCACACTACTACACGCACAGACACACCCGAACACACTCCATCACATACACGTTCACACACTGTCAAACACACACACACTACTACACAAACACCATCACACACAGTCTCACACTCACACACACTCACCTGCTGTCACACTCACTCACACACACTACCAGACTCAAATGCACTCACACACACACTGACACACACCATCGCACACTTGTTTAAAACCACACAAGCTCTCAGACACACCTCTCACATTCTCACACCCTGTCACACACCCTCACGCACTCACACACACACTCACACACCTTCACACACAGACACACACTCACACGTTTTTATGCATTCAAACACACACTCTCGCTTACACTCAGACACACTCACACCCGATCACACTCACGCACAACCACACTCACATATATGCACTCACAGAGTCACACATCTGCTCACAGTCTCACACAGTCACATAGATATACTCACACAAACACACTATCACCCACTCACACACAGCACCGCACACACCTACACAATCTCGCACACACCATCACACTCCCACTCATACACACACTCACATAAAAATTCACACACGCAGTCAAACAAACTCACCTAAACTCACACACAAGCACAATCTGTCACACAGACTTACACACGCTCTCACACTCACAAGCACCCTCAAATTAACACACTCACAAACACACTCACACACTGTGACACACACAAAATTTAACACACACACAGTCACCTACACTCAAACACAAACACACACTCACTCACAATCAAATCTTTTAGAAACACTCAACCCTCTCTCACCTACTCTCTCATCATCACACTCCGAAACTCCCCATTACAAACTCACACAAACTCACAGATTCACACTCAATCACACTGACACTCTCACCAACTCACACACTGCACTTCACAAACCTAAGCACACAAACACTCACACACACCATCACACACTCACACACTGTCCCTCACGTTAGAGAAAAATTCACACACGCCCTGACACAACTACACTCACATATTCATAAAACCTGTCACAAACCCTCGCACACACTCACCCACTCGCCCACTGTCACACACCTACACACACAGTCAAACTCACCCACTATCAAAGAGGCTCACATGCACTCACACACACGCAGTCACACACACACCTACACCCCCAGACACCACCAAACGCACTCAGTCTCGCACGCACTCTTACACACTGAATCTGCCACACACTCTCACACTCCTACACACTCAGACACACCCACACATACTCACAGACTCACATGGAATCTCACACACACACACTGTCACAAACTAACACACCTACACACACAGACCCACTTATGCACACTCACACTCAGACACACACCCAATCACACACGTATATGCACTCACACACTCACACCCACCCACAAACCTTCACTCTCTCAAACGCGCACACACAAACACCCGCTCATACACACTCACGCACACTAACATATACATTCTCTCACACAGCTCCTCACACACCTGCGCACTCACACACACACCATCACACCCTGTAATGCACACTCACATACACAAAGAGCTCACAAACCCACACTATCAGAATTACACACACTCACACAGACACTCACACACCTGCACACACACACAGTCGCACACACTCTGACAATCTAACACTCATATAAACACTCACACTCTCACACCCACTCACACACCTAGCCTAAAAGTCACGTTCTCACTCCCACTCATACACACCCACGCTCACATATACATGTTCACACACACACTCAGACACTCGAACACAGCACCTCACACACCTACACCCACACACTCCAACACAGCATCACACAGACTCACCCACACACACTCACAGATTCACACACACTCTCACATTTTCTCACTCTTTCACACTCTCACAGACCTACACACACAGAAACACACTCCCAGACTCTCATGCAGTCACACACACTCACACTGTCACACCCACACACCCACTCACAGACCCACGTACACACACTCACACACACAACCATTAACTCTCAATCACACACTAGTGTACACACTCTCACACTCACTCCCACACACACCTACACTCTCACAAACACACTCATATTGCCACATTCACACACACACTCACACACAAACACTAAAGTATACTCACGCACGCTCTCACCCACTCACACTCACCTACAGACACCATCACACACTCACACACACTCCCATACAAAAATCACAGATGCTGTCCTGCAGACACACATGCACTCAGACACTCACACCCTGTCACACACAGAGACTCTAACACACTGTCACACACAAACGGACACATACAGAGACACACGCACATATATTCTCATATAAGAATACCATCAAAAAACACACACTGTCTTGCACACTCACAAATACACACACACTCACACACCTACACACAGTCAAACTCACACACTATCATAGGGGCTCACGTGCACTCACACACGCAGTCACACACACACACACCTACACCCACAGACACCACCAAATGCACTCAGTTTCACACGCACTCATACACACTCAATCTGCCACACAATCTCACACACTTACACACACAGACACACCCACACACACTCACAGACTCACATGGAATCACACACACTCACACTGTCACAAACTAACACACCTACACACACAGACTCACTTAGGCACACACACACACACACCCATTCTCACACGTATATGCACTCACACACTCACACCCACCCACAAAACTACACTCTCACAAACACACACACGCAAACACCCGCTCATATACACTCACACACACTCACATATACATACTCACGCACAGCACCTCACAGACCTGCACACTCACATACACACACCATCACACACTCGCACACGCTCACATATAGGAAATCACACATGCACTCAAACATATACACCTACACTCACACACTCACTGACCTTGTCACACACCCTTCCACACTCACACGCACTCACACCCTGTAATGCACACTGATGTACACAAAGAGCACACACAGTCACACTATCAGAAGTACACTCACACTCTCACACCCACTCACACACCTAGTCTCAGAATCACATTCTCACACCCGCTCATACACACGCTCACATATACATGCTCACACACACTCAACCACTCAAACACAGCACCTCACACACCTACACCCACACACTCCAACACAGCATCATACAGAGACACACTCACACACACTCACTCACTCACCCACACTCAGATTCTCACAATCTGTCACACTCACACAACTACACACACAGACACAAACACTCACAGACTCACATGCAGTCACACACTCACACGCTCTCACACGCACACCTGCACAAACACACTCACACACACTCACACACAAACACCCTTTCAGTCACAATCTCACTCTCGTGTACACACTCACACCCTCACTCCCACTCACACACCATCACCCTCACAGGCACACTCACACATTCACACATTCGCTCACACACTCATACACACTCACAGAGATACACACACAGTCTCACCCACTCTCATACTCACGTACACACCATCAAACACTCAGACACACTCATACAAAAATCTCAGACGCAGTCGTGCAGACACACTTACACTCAGACACTCACAAACCCTGTCACACACACACTCACACACTGTCACACACAACCACACACGTAGAGTCACACTCACATACACTCAGTAGCACGCAATCAACAACACAAAGCCTCGCACACTCAGAAATGTCACACACACTCACACACCTACACACAGACACACTCACACGCACTGGCGCACAAACACAAGTGCACACATATTCACAGCCTCGTATAATCACTCACACACTCCCACTCACACACTCACGCCCTGTAATGCATACTGACATACACAAAGAGCACACACAATCACACTATCAGAAATACACACACACACAAACACCCTCTCACACTCAAACACACACTCATATAAACACTCACACTCTCACACCTGTTCACACACCTAGCCTCAGAAACACATTCTCGCACCCGCTCATACACACTCACGCTTACATATACATGCTCACACACACACTCTCAACCACTCAAACACAGCACCTCACACACCTACACCCACACACTCCTACACAAAATCAGACAGAGACACACACTCACACACTCACAGACTCACACACACTCACACAGGTTCTCACACTGTCACACTCACAAAACTACACACACAGACACACTCTCACACACTCACTGACTCACATGCAGTCACACACACTCACACAATGTCACACACACACCAACACACACACTCACACACACTCACACATAAAACCATTTGGTCACAGTCACACACTTGTGTACAAACTCACACACTCACTCCCACTCACAAAATTACCCTCGCAAACACAGTCACATTCACACATTCCCTCACACACTCACACACACTCACTGAAATATACTCACACACACTCACCCACTCTCACACTCATCTACACACATCCTCACACACTCTAGCACCCTCACATACAGGAGTCACAGACGCCGTTGTGCAGACACACTTACACTCAGACACTCACACACCCTGTCACACACAGTCACTCTCACCCACTGTCACACACAAACACACACAGATACACACTCACATACATTCACATATTAGTGCGCCATCACGTACACACACTGACTTGCACACTCACAAATATCACACACACACCTACACACAGACACACACACAGACACACAAACGCTCACACATTCCCACCCTCGTATAATCACTCACACACTCACTCTCACACACCTACAGTCTTTCAATCACACTTAACAGTTCATATACAATCGCACTCACATAGACATGCTCACACACACTCTCATGCTCTCACCAACTCACACACAGCATCTTTCTCACTTACACACACACACACACACCTTCACAGACTCCCTCACATGCACACTCTCATAGAAAATACCCGCATGCCCTCAAACAGACAGATACACTCACATATTCATACAACCTGTCACACACCATCACAGACACAGTCTCTCACTGTCACACACAGTCACACTACTACACGCACAGACACACCCGAACACACTCCATCACATACACGTTCACACACTGTCAAACACACACACACTACTACACAAACACCATCACACACAGTCTCACACTCACACACACTCACCTGCTGTCACACTCACTCACACACACTACCAGACTCAAATGCACTCACACACACACTGACACACACCATCGCACACTTGTTTAAAACCACACAAGCTCTCAGACACACCTCTCACATTCTCACACCCTGTCACACACCCTCACGCACTCACACACACACTCACACACCTTCACACACAGACACACACTCACACGTTTTTATGCATTCAAACACACACTCTCGCTTACACTCAGACACACTCACACCCGATCACACTCACGCACAACCACACTCACATATATGCACTCACAGAGTCACACATCTGCTCACAGTCTCACACAGTCACATAGATATACTCACACAAACACACTATCACCCACTCACACACAGCACCGCACACACCTACACAATCTCGCACACACCATCACACTCCCACTCATACACACACTCACATAAAAATTCACACACGCAGTCAAACAAACTCACCTAAACTCACACACAAGCACAATCTGTCACACAGACTTACACACGCTCTCACACTCACAAGCACCCTCAAATTAACACACTCACAAACACACTCACACACTGTGACACACACAAAATTTAACACACACACAGTCACCTACACTCAAACACAAACACACACTCACTCACAATCAAATCTTTTAGAAACACTCAACCCTCTCTCACCTACTCTCTCATCATCACACTCCGAAACTCCCCATTACAAACTCACACAAACTCACAGATTCACACTCAATCACACTGACACTCTCACCAACTCACACACTGCACTTCACAAACCTAAGCACACAAACACTCACACACACCATCACACACTCACACACTGTCCCTCACGTTAGAGAAAAATTCACACACGCCCTGACACAACTACACTCACATATTCATAAAACCTGTCACAAACCCTCGCACACACTCACCCACTCGCCCACTGTCACACACCTACACACACAGTCAAACTCACCCACTATCAAAGAGGCTCACATGCACTCACACACACGCAGTCACACACACACCTACACCCCCAGACACCACCAAACGCACTCAGTCTCGCACGCACTCTTACACACTGAATCTGCCACACACTCTCACACTCCTACACACTCAGACACACCCACACATACTCACAGACTCACATGGAATCTCACACACACACACTGTCACAAACTAACACACCTACACACACAGACCCACTTATGCACACTCACACTCAGACACACACCCAATCACACACGTATATGCACTCACACACTCACACCCACCCACAAACCTTCACTCTCTCAAACGCGCACACACAAACACCCGCTCATACACACTCACGCACACTAACATATACATTCTCTCACACAGCTCCTCACACACCTGCGCACTCACACACACACCATCACACCCTGTAATGCACACTCACATACACAAAGAGCTCACAAACCCACACTATCAGAATTACACACACTCACACAGACACTCACACACCTGCACACACACACAGTCGCACACACTCTGACAATCTAACACTCATATAAACACTCACACTCTCACACCCACTCACACACCTAGCCTAAAAGTCACGTTCTCACTCCCACTCATACACACCCACGCTCACATATACATGTTCACACACACACTCAGACACTCGAACACAGCACCTCACACACCTACACCCACACACTCCAACACAGCATCACACAGACTCACCCACACACACTCACAGATTCACACACACTCTCACATTTTCTCACTCTTTCACACTCTCACAGACCTACACACACAGAAACACACTCCCAGACTCTCATGCAGTCACACACACTCACACTGTCACACCCACACACCCACTCACAGACTCACGTACACACACTCACACACACAACCATTAACTCTCAATCACACACTAGTGTACACACTCTCACACTCACTCCCACACACACCTACACTCTCACAAACACACTCATATTGCCACATTCGCTCACACACACACACAAACACTAAAGTATACTCACGCACGCTCTCACCCACTCACACTCACCTACAGACACCATCACACACTCACACACACTCCCATACAAAAATCACAGATGCTGTCCTGCAGACACACATGCACTCAGACACTCACACCCTGTCACACACAGAGACTCTAACACACTGTCACACACAAACGGACACATACAGAGACACACGCACATATATTCTCGTATAAGAATACCATCAAAAAACACACACTGTCTTGCACACTCACAAATACACACACACACACCTACACACAGTCAAACTCACACACTATCATAGGGGCTCACATGCACTCACACACACGCAGTCACACACACACACACCTACACCCACAGACACCACCAAATGCACTCAGTTTCACACGCACTCATACACACTCAATCTGCCACACAATCTCACACACTTACACACACAGACACACCCACACACAATCACAGACTCACATGGAATCACACACACTCACACTGTCACAAACTAACACACCTACACACACAGACTCACTTATGCACACACACCCACACCCAATCTCACACGTACATGCACTCACACACTCACACCCACCCACAAAACTACACTCTCACAAACACACACACGCAAACACCCGCTCATATACACTCACACACACTCACATATACATGCTCACGCACAGCACCTCACAGACCTGCACACTCACATACACACACCATCACACATTCGCACACGCTCACATATAGGAAATCACACATGCACTCAAACATATACACCTACACTCACACACTCACTGACCTTGTCACACACCCTTCCACACTCACACGCACTCACACCCTGTAATGCACACTGATGTACACAAAGAGCACACACAGTCACACTATCAGAAGTACACTCACACTCTCACACCCACTCACACACCTAGTCTCAGAATCACATTCTCACACCCGCTCATACACACACACGCTCACATATACATGCTCACACACACACTCTCAACCACTCAAACACAGCACCTCACACACCTACACCCACACACTCCAACACAGCATCATACAGAGACACACTCACACACACTCACTCACTCACCCACACTCAGATTCTCACAATCTGTCACACTCACACAACTACACACACAGACACAAACACTCACAGACTCACATGCAGTCACACACTCACACGCTCTCACACGCACACCTGCACAAACACACTCACACACACTCACACACAAACACCCTTTCAGTCACAATCTCACTCTCGTGTACACACTCACACCCTCACTCCCACTCACACACCATCACCCTCACAGGCACACTCACACATTCACACATTCGCTCACACACTCATACACACTCACAGAGATACACACACAGTCTCACCCACTCTCATACTCACGTACACACCATCAAACACTCAGACACACTCATACAAAAATCTCAGACGCAGTCGTGCAGACACACTTACACTCAGACACTCACAAACCCTGTCACACACACACTCACACACTGTCACACACAACCACACACGTAGAGTCACACTCACATACACTCAGTAGCACGCAATCAACAACACAAAGCCTCGCACACTCAGAAATGTCACACACACTCACACACCTACACACAGACACACTCACACGCACTGGCGCACAAACACAAGTGCACACATATTCACAGCCTCGTATAATCACTCACACACTCCCACTCACACACTCACGCCCTGTAATGCATACTGACATACACAAAGAGCACACACAATCACACTATCAGAAATACACACACACACAAACACCCTCTCACACTCAAACACACACTCATATAAACACTCACACTCTCACACCTGTTCACACACCTAGCCTCAGAAACACATTCTCGCACCCGCTCATACACACTCACGCTTACATATACATGCTCACACACACACTCTCAACCACTCAAACACAGCACCTCACACACCTACACCCACACACTCCTACACAAAATCAGACAGAGACACACACTCACACACTCACAGACTCACACACACTCACACAGGTTCTCACACTGTCACACTCACAAAACTACACACACAGACACACTCTCACACACTCACTGACTCACATGCAGTCACACACACTCACACAATGTCACACACACACCAACACACACACTCACACACACTCACACATAAAACCATTTGGTCACAGTCACACACTTGTGTACAAACTCACACACTCACTCCCACTCACAAAATTACCCTCGCAAACACAGTCACATTCACACATTCCCTCACACACTCACACACACTCACTGAAATATACTCACACACACTCACCCACTCTCACACTCATCTACACACATCCTCACACACTCTAGCACCCTCACATACAGGAGTCACAGACGCCGTTGTGCAGACACACTTACACTCAGACACTCACACACCCTGTCACACACAGTCACTCTCACCCACTGTCACACACAAACACACACAGATACACACTCACATACATTCACATATTAGTGCGCCATCACGTACACACACTGACTTGCACACTCACAAATATCACACACACACCTACACACAGACACACACACAGACACACAAACGCTCACACATTCCCACCCTCGTATAATCACTCACACACTCACTCTCACACACCTACAGTCTTTCAATCACACTTAACAGTTCATATACAATCGCACTCACATAGACATGCTCACACACACTCTCATGCTCTCACCAACTCACACACAGCATCTTTCTCACTTACACACACACACACACACCTTCACAGACTCCCTCACATGCACACTCTCATAGAAAATACCCGCATGCCCTCAAACAGACAGATACACTCACATATTCATACAACCTGTCACACACCATCACAGACACAGTCTCTCACTGTCACACACAGTCACACTACTACACGCACAGACACACCCGAACACACTCCATCACATACACGTTCACACACTGTCAAACACACACACACTACTACACAAACACCATCACACACAGTCTCACACTCACACACACTCACCTGCTGTCACACTCACTCACACACACTACCAGACTCAAATGCACTCACACACACACTGACACACACCATCGCACACTTGTTTAAAACCACACAAGCTCTCAGACACACCTCTCACATTCTCACACCCTGTCACACACCCTCACGCACTCACACACACACTCACACACCTTCACACACAGACACACACTCACACGTTTTTATGCATTCAAACACACACTCTCGCTTACACTCAGACACACTCACACCCGATCACACTCACGCACAACCACACTCACATATATGCACTCACAGAGTCACACATCTGCTCACAGTCTCACACAGTCACATAGATATACTCACACAAACACACTATCACCCACTCACACACAGCACCGCACACACCTACACAATCTCGCACACACCATCACACTCCCACTCATACACACACTCACATAAAAATTCACACACGCAGTCAAACAAACTCACCTAAACTCACACACAAGCACAATCTGTCACACAGACTTACACACGCTCTCACACTCACAAGCACCCTCAAATTAACACACTCACAAACACACTCACACACTGTGACACACACAAAATTTAACACACACACAGTCACCTACACTCAAACACAAACACACACTCACTCACAATCAAATCTTTTAGAAACACTCAACCCTCTCTCACCTACTCTCTCATCATCACACTCCGAAACTCCCCATTACAAACTCACACAAACTCACAGATTCACACTCAATCACACTGACACTCTCACCAACTCACACACTGCACTTCACAAACCTAAGCACACAAACACTCACACACACCATCACACACTCACACACTGTCCCTCACGTTAGAGAAAAATTCACACACGCCCTGACACAACTACACTCACATATTCATAAAACCTGTCACAAACCCTCGCACACACTCACCCACTCGCCCACTGTCACACACCTACACACACAGTCAAACTCACCCACTATCAAAGAGGCTCACATGCACTCACACACACGCAGTCACACACACACCTACACCCCCAGACACCACCAAACGCACTCAGTCTCGCACGCACTCTTACACACTGAATCTGCCACACACTCTCACACTCCTACACACTCAGACACACCCACACATACTCACAGACTCACATGGAATCTCACACACACACACTGTCACAAACTAACACACCTACACACACAGACCCACTTATGCACACTCACACTCAGACACACACCCAATCACACACGTATATGCACTCACACACTCACACCCACCCACAAACCTTCACTCTCTCAAACGCGCACACACAAACACCCGCTCATACACACTCACGCACACTAACATATACATTCTCTCACACAGCTCCTCACACACCTGCGCACTCACACACACACCATCACACCCTGTAATGCACACTCACATACACAAAGAGCTCACAAACCCACACTATCAGAATTACACACACTCACACAGACACTCACACACCTGCACACACACACAGTCGCACACACTCTGACAATCTAACACTCATATAAACACTCACACTCTCACACCCACTCACACACCTAGCCTAAAAGTCACGTTCTCACTCCCACTCATACACACCCACGCTCACATATACATGTTCACACACACACTCAGACACTCGAACACAGCACCTCACACACCTACACCCACACACTCCAACACAGCATCACACAGACTCACCCACACACACTCACAGATTCACACACACTCTCACATTTTCTCACTCTTTCACACTCTCACAGACCTACACACACAGAAACACACTCCCAGACTCTCATGCAGTCACACACACTCACACTGTCACACCCACACACCCACTCACAGACCCACGTACACACACTCACACACACAACCATTAACTCTCAATCACACACTAGTGTACACACTCTCACACTCACTCCCACACACACCTACACTCTCACAAACACACTCATATTGCCACATTCACACACACACTCACACACAAACACTAAAGTATACTCACGCACGCTCTCACCCACTCACACTCACCTACAGACACCATCACACACTCACACACACTCCCATACAAAAATCACAGATGCTGTCCTGCAGACACACATGCACTCAGACACTCACACCCTGTCACACACAGAGACTCTAACACACTGTCACACACAAACGGACACATACAGAGACACACGCACATATATTCTCGTATAAGAATACCGTGAAAAAACACACACTGTCTTGCACACTCACAAATACACACACACTCACACACCTACACACAGTCAAACTCACACACTATCATAGGGGCTCACGTGCACTCACACACACGCAGTCACACACACACACACCTACACCCACAGACACCACCAAATGCACTCAGTTTCACACGCACTCATACACACACAATCTGCCACACAATCTCACACACTTACACACACAGACACACCCACACACACTCACAGACTCACATGGAATCACACACACTCACACTGTCACAAACTAACACACCTACACACACAGACTCACTTATGCACACACACACACCCAATCTCACACGTACATGCACTCACACACTCACACACACCCACAAAACTACACTCTCACAAACACACACACGCAAACACCCGCTCATATACACTCACACACACTCACATATACATGCTCACGCACAGCACCTCACAGACCTGCACACTCACATACACACACCATCACACACTCGCACAAGCTCACATATAGGAAATCACACATGCACTCAAACATATACACCTACACTCACACACTCACTGACCTTGTCACACACCCTTCCACACTCACACGCACTCACACCCTGTAATGCACACTGATGTACACAAAGAGCACACACAGTCACACTATCAGAAGTACACTCACACTCTCACACCCACTCACACACCTAGTCTCAGAATCACATTCTCACACCCGCTCATACACACGCTCACATATACATGCTCACACACACACTCTCAACCACTCAAACACAGCACCTCACACACCTACACCCACACACTCCAACACAGCATCATACAGAGACACACTCACACACACTCACTCACTCACCCACACTCAGATTCTCACAATCTGTCACACTCACACAACTACACACACAGACACAAACACTCACAGACTCACATGCAGTCACACACTCACACGCTCTCACACGCACACCTGCACAAACACACTCACACACACTCACACACAAACACCCTTTCAGTCACAATCTCACTCTCATGTACACACTCACACCCTCACTCCCACTCACACACCTTCAACCTCACAGGCACACTCACACTTTCACACATTCGCTCACACACTCACACACACTCACAGAGATACACACACAGTCTCACCCACTCTCATACTCACGTACACACCATCCAACACTCAGACACACTCATACAAAAATCTCAGACGCAGTCGTGCAGACACACTTACACTCAGACACTCACAAACCCTGTCACACACACACTCACACACTGTCACACACAACCACACACGTAGAGTCACACTCACATACACTCACTTAGTAGCACGCAATCAACAACACAAAGCCTCGCACACTCAGAAATGTCACACACACTCACACACCTACACACAGACACACTCACACGCACTGGCGCACAAACACAAGTGCACACATATTCACAGCCTCGTATAATCACTCACACACTCCCACTCACACACTCACGCCCTGTAATGCATACTGACATACACAAAGAGCACACACAATCACACTATCAGAAATACACACACACACAAACACCCTCTCACACTCAAACACACACTCATATAAACACTCACACTCTCACACCTGTTCACACACCTAGCCTCAGAAACACATTCTCGCACCCGCTCATACACACTCACGCTTACATATACATGCTCACACACACACTCTCAACCACTCAAACACAGCACCTCACACACCTACACCCACACACTCCTACACAAAATCAGACAGAGACACACACTCACACACTCACAGACTCACACACACTCACACAGGTTCTCACACTGTCACACTCACAAAACTACACACACAGACACACTCTCACACACTCACTGACTCACATGCAGTCACACACACTCACACAATGTCACACACACACCAACACACACACTCACACACACTCACACATAAAACCATTTGGTCACAGTCACACACTTGTGTACAAACTCACACACTCACTCCCACTCACAAAATTACCCTCGCAAACACAGTCACATTCACACATTCCCTCACACACTCACACACACTCACTGAAATATACTCACACACACTCACCCACTCTCACACTCATCTACACACATCCTCACACACTCTAGCACCCTCACATACAGGAGTCACAGACGCCGTTGTGCAGACACACTTACACTCAGACACTCACACACCGTCACACACAGTCACTCTCACCCACTGTCACACACAAACACACACAGATACACACTCACATACATTCACATATTAGAGCGCCATCACGTACACACACTGACTTGCACACTCACAAATATCACACACACACCTACACACAGACACACAAACGCTCACACATTCCCACCCTCGTATAATCACTCACACACTCACTCTCACACACCTACAGTCTTTCAATCACACTTAACAGCTCATATACAATCGCACTCACATAGACATGCTCACACACACTCTCATGCTCTCACCAACTCACACACAGCATCTTTCTCACTTACACACACACACACACACCTTCACAGACTCCCTCACATGCACACTCTCATAGAAAATACCCGCATGCCCTCAAACAGACAGATACACTCACATATTCATACAACCTGTCACACACCATCACAGACACAGTCTCTCACTGTCACACACAGTCACACTACTACACGCAGAGACACACCCAAACACACTCCATCACATACACGTTCACACACTGTCAAACACACACACACTACTACACAAACACCATCACACACACTCTCAAACTCACACACACTCACCTGCTGTCACACTCACTCACACACACTACCAGACTCAAATGCACTCACACACACACTGACACACACCATCGCACACTTGTTTAAAACCACACAAGCTCTCAGACACACCTCTCACATTCTCACACCCTGTCACACACCCTCACGCACTCACACACACACTCACACACCTTCACACACAGACACACACTCACACGTTTTTATGCATTCAAACACACACTCTCGCTTACACTCAGACACACTCACACCCGATCACACTCACGCACAACCACACTCACATATATGCACTCACAGAGTCACACATCTGCTCACACAGTCTCACACACTGTCACATAGATATACTCACACAAACACACTATCACCCACTCACACACAGCACCGCACACACCTACACAATCTCGCACACACCATCACACTCCCACTCACACACACACTCACATAAAAATTCACACACGCAGTCAAACTCACCTAAACTCACACACAAGCACAATCTGTCACACAGACTTACACACGCTCTCACACTCACAAGCACCCTCAAATTAACACACTCACAAACACACTCACACACTGTGACACACACAAAATTTAACACACACACAGTCACCTACACTCAAACACAAACACACACTCACTCACAATCAAATCTTTTAGAAACACTCACACCCTCTCTCACCTACTCTCTCATCATCACACTCCGAAACTCCCCATTACAAACTCACACAAACTCACAGATTCACACTCAATCACACTGACACTCTCACCAACTCACACACTGCACTTCACAAACCTAAGCACACAAACACTCGCACACACCATCACACACTCACACACTGTCCCTCACGTTAGAGAAAAATTCACACACGCCCTGACACAACTACACTCACATATTCATAAAACCTGTCACAAACCCTCGCACACACTCACCCACTCGCCCACTGTCACACACCTACACACACAGTCAAACTCACCCACTATCAAAGAGGCTCACATGCACTCACACACACGCAGTCACACACACACCTACACCCCCAGACACCACCAAACGCACTCAGTCTCGCACGCACTCTTACACACTGAATCTGCCACACACTCTCACACTCCTACACACTCAGACACACCCACACATACTCACAGACTCACATGGAATCTCACACACACACACTGTCACAAACTAACACACCTACACACACAGACCCACTTATGCACACTCACACTCAGACACACACCCAATCACACACGTATATGCACTCACACACTCACACCCACCCACAAACCTTCACTCTCTCAAACGCGCACACACAAACACCCGCTCATACACACTCACGCACACTAACATATACATTCTCTCACACAGCTCCTCACACACCTGCGCACTCACACACACACCATCACACCCTGTAATGCACACTCACATACACAAAGAGCTCACAAACCCACACTATCAGAATTACACACACTCACACAGACACTCACACACCTGCACACACACACAGTCGCACACACTCTGACAATCTAACACTCATATAAACACTCACACTCTCACACCCACTCACACACCTAGCCTAAAAGTCACGTTCTCACTCCCACTCATACACACCCACGCTCACATATACATGTTCACACACACACTCAGACACTCGAACACAGCACCTCACACACCTACACCCACACACTCCAACACAGCATCACACAGACTCACCCACACACACTCACAGATTCACACACACTCTCACATTTTCTCACTCTTTCACACTCTCACAGACCTACACACACAGAAACACACTCCCAGACTCTCATGCAGTCACACACACTCACACTGTCACACCCACACACCCACTCACAGACTCACGTACACACACTCACACACACAACCATTAACTCTCAATCACACACTAGTGTACACACTCTCACACTCACTCCCACACACACCTACACTCTCACAAACACACTCATATTGCCACATTCGCTCACACACACACACAAACACTAAAGTATACTCACGCACGCTCTCACCCACTCACACTCACCTACAGACACCATCACACACTCACACACACTCCCATACAAAAATCACAGATGCTGTCCTGCAGACACACATGCACTCAGACACTCACACCCTGTCACACACAGAGACTCTAACACACTGTCACACACAAACGGACACATACAGAGACACACGCACATATATTCTCGTATAAGAATACCATGAAAAAACACACACTGTCTTGCACACTCACAAATACACACACACTCACACACCTACACACAGTCAAACTCACACACTATCATAGGGGCTCACATGCACTCACACACACGCAGTCACACACACACACACCTACACCCACAGACACCACCAAATGCACTCAGTTTCACACGCACTCATACACACTCAATCTGCCACACAATCTCACACACTTACACACACAGACACACCCACACACAATCACAGACTCACATGGAATCACACACACTCACACTGTCACAAACTAACACACCTACACACACAGACTCACTTATGCACACACACCCACACCCAATCTCACCCGTACATGCACTCACACACTCACACCCACCCACAAAACTACACTCTCACAAACACACACACGCAAACACCCGCTCATATACACTCACACACACTCACATATACATGCTCACGCACAGCACCTCACAGACCTGCACACTCACATACACACACCATCACACATTCGCACACGCTCACATATAGGAAATCACACATGCACTCAAACATATACACCTACACTCACACACTCACTGACCTTGTCACACACCCTTCCACACTCACACGCACTCACACCCTGTAATGCACACTGATGTACACAAAGAGCACACACAGTCACACTATCAGAAGTACACTCACACTCTCACACCCACTCACACACCTAGTCTCAGAATCACATTCTCACACCCGCTCATACACACACACGCTCACATATACATGCTCACACACACACTCTCAACCACTCAAACACAGCACCTCACACACCTACACCCACACACTCCAACACAGCATCATACAGAGACACAGTCACACACACTCACTCACTCACCCACACTCAGATTCTCACAATCTGTCACACTCACACAACTACACACACAGACACAAACACTCACAGACTCACATGCAGTCACACACTCACACGCTCTCACACGCACACCTGCACAAACACACTCACACACACTCACACACAAACACCCTTTCAGTCACAATCTCACTCTCGTGTACACACTCACACCCTCACTCCCACTCACACACCTTCAACCTCACAGGCACACTCACACTTTCACACATTCGCTCACACACTCACACACACTCACAGAGATACACACACAGTCTCACCCACTCTCATACTCACGTACACACCATCCAACACTCAGACACACTCATACAAAAATCTCAGACGCAGTCGTGCAGACACACTTACACTCAGACACTCACAAACCCTGTCACACACACACTCACACACTGTCACACACAACCACACACGTAGAGTCACACTCACATACACTCAGTAGCACGCAATCAACAACACAAAGCCTCGCACACTCAGAAATGTCACACACACTCACACACCTACACACAGACACACTCACACGCACTGGCGCACAAACACAAGTGCACACATATTCACAGCCTCGTATAATCACTCACACACTCCCACTCACACACTCACGCCCTGTAATGCATACTGACATACACAAAGAGCACACACAATCACACTATCAGAAATACACACACACACAAACACCCTCTCACACTCAAACACACACTCATATAAACACTCACACTCTCACACCTGTTCACACACCTAGCCTCAGAAACACATTCTCGCACCCGCTCATACACACTCACGCTTACATATACATGCTCACACACACACTCTCAACCACTCAAACACAGCACCTCACACACCTACACCCACACACTCCTACACAAAATCAGACAGAGACACACACTCACACACTCACAGACTCACACACACTCACACAGGTTCTCACACTGTCACACTCACAAAACTACACACACAGACACACTCTCACACACTCACTGACTCACATGCAGTCACACACACTCACACAATGTCACACACACACCAACACACACACTCACACACACTCACACATAAAACCATTTGGTCACAGTCACACACTTGTGTACAAACTCACACACTCACTCCCACTCACAAAATTACCCTCGCAAACACAGTCACATTCACACATTCCCTCACACACTCACACACACTCACTGAAATATACTCACACACACTCACCCACTCTCACACTCATCTACACACATCCTCACACACTCTAGCACCCTCACATACAGGAGTCACAGACGCCGTTGTGCAGACACACTTACACTCAGACACTCACACACCCTGTCACACACAGTCACTCTCACCCACTGTCACACACAAACACACACAGATACACACTCACATACATTCACATATTAGTGCGCCATCACGTACACACACTGACTTGCACACTCACAAATATCACACACACACCTACACACAGACACACACACAGACACACAAACGCTCACACATTCCCACCCTCGTATAATCACTCACACACTCACTCTCACACACCTACAGTCTTTCAATCACACTTAACAGTTCATATACAATCGCACTCACATAGACATGCTCACACACACTCTCATGCTCTCACCAACTCACACACAGCATCTTTCTCACTTACACACACACACACACACCTTCACAGACTCCCTCACATGCACACTCTCATAGAAAATACCCGCATGCCCTCAAACAGACAGATACACTCACATATTCATACAACCTGTCACACACCATCACAGACACAGTCTCTCACTGTCACACACAGTCACACTACTACACGCACAGACACACCCGAACACACTCCATCACATACACGTTCACACACTGTCAAACACACACACACTACTACACAAACACCATCACACACAGTCTCACACTCACACACACTCACCTGCTGTCACACTCACTCACACACACTACCAGACTCAAATGCACTCACACACACACTGACACACACCATCGCACACTTGTTTAAAACCACACAAGCTCTCAGACACACCTCTCACATTCTCACACCCTGTCACACACCCTCACGCACTCACACACACACTCACACACCTTCACACACAGACACACACTCACACGTTTTTATGCATTCAAACACACACTCTCGCTTACACTCAGACACACTCACACCCGATCACACTCACGCACAACCACACTCACATATATGCACTCACAGAGTCACACATCTGCTCACAGTCTCACACAGTCACATAGATATACTCACACAAACACACTATCACCCACTCACACACAGCACCGCACACACCTACACAATCTCGCACACACCATCACACTCCCACTCATACACACACTCACATAAAAATTCACACACGCAGTCAAACAAACTCACCTAAACTCACACACAAGCACAATCTGTCACACAGACTTACACACGCTCTCACACTCACAAGCACCCTCAAATTAACACACTCACAAACACACTCACACACTGTGACACACACAAAATTTAACACACACACAGTCACCTACACTCAAACACAAACACACACTCACTCACAATCAAATCTTTTAGAAACACTCAACCCTCTCTCACCTACTCTCTCATCATCACACTCCGAAACTCCCCATTACAAACTCACACAAACTCACAGATTCACACTCAATCACACTGACACTCTCACCAACTCACACACTGCACTTCACAAACCTAAGCACACAAACACTCACACACACCATCACACACTCACACACTGTCCCTCACGTTAGAGAAAAATTCACACACGCCCTGACACAACTACACTCACATATTCATAAAACCTGTCACAAACCCTCGCACACACTCACCCACTCGCCCACTGTCACACACCTACACACACAGTCAAACTCACCCACTATCAAAGAGGCTCACATGCACTCACACACACGCAGTCACACACACACCTACACCCCCAGACACCACCAAACGCACTCAGTCTCGCACGCACTCTTACACACTGAATCTGCCACACACTCTCACACTCCTACACACTCAGACACACCCACACATACTCACAGACTCACATGGAATCTCACACACACACACTGTCACAAACTAACACACCTACACACACAGACCCACTTATGCACACTCACACTCAGACACACACCCAATCACACACGTATATGCACTCACACACTCACACCCACCCACAAACCTTCACTCTCTCAAACGCGCACACACAAACACCCGCTCATACACACTCACGCACACTAACATATACATTCTCTCACACAGCTCCTCACACACCTGCGCACTCACACACACACCATCACACTCTGTAATGCACACTCACATACACAAAGAGCTCACAAACCCACACTATCAGAATTACACACACTCACACAGACACTCACACACCTGCACACACACACAGTCGCACACACTCTGACAATCTAACACTCATATAAACACTCACACTCTCACACCCACTCACACACCTAGCCTAAAAGTCACGTTCTCACTCCCACTCATACACACCCACGCTCACATATACATGTTCACACACACACTCAGACACTCGAACACAGCACCTCACACACCTACACCCACACACTCCAACACAGCATCACACAGACTCACCCACACACACTCACAGATTCACACACACTCTCACATTTTCTCACTCTTTCACACTCTCACAGACCTACACACACAGAAACACACTCCCAGACTCTCATGCAGTCACACACACTCACACTGTCACACCCACACACCCACTCACAGACCCACGTACACACACTCACACACACAACCATTAACTCTCAATCACACACTAGTGTACACACTCTCACACTCACTCCCACACACACCTACACTCTCACAAACACACTCATATTGCCACATTCACACACACACTCACACACAAACACTAAAGTATACTCACGCACGCTCTCACCCACTCACACTCACCTACAGACACCATCACACACTCACACACACTCCCATACAAAAATCACAGATGCTGTCCTGCAGACACACATGCACTCAGACACTCACACCCTGTCACACACAGAGACTCTAACACACTGTCACACACAAACGGACACATACAGAGACACACGCACATATATTCTCGTATAAGAATACCGTGAAAAAACACACACTGTCTTGCACACTCACAAATACACACACACTCACACACCTACACACAGTCAAACTCACACACTATCATAGGGGCTCACGTGCACTCACACACACGCAGTCACACACACACACACCTACACCCACAGACACCACCAAATGCACTCAGTTTCACACGCACTCATACACACACAATCTGCCACACAATCTCACACACTTACACACACAGACACACCCACACACACTCACAGACTCACATGGAATCACACACACTCACACTGTCACAAACTAACACACCTACACACACAGACTCACTTATGCACACACACACACCCAATCTCACACGTACATGCACTCACACACTCACACACACCCACAAAACTACACTCTCACAAACACACACACGCAAACACCCGCTCATATACACTCACACACACTCACATATACATGCTCACGCACAGCACCTCACAGACCTGCACACTCACATACACACACCATCACACACTCGCACAAGCTCACATATAGGAAATCACACATGCACTCAAACATATACACCTACACTCACACACTCACTGACCTTGTCACACACCCTTCCACACTCACACGCACTCACACCCTGTAATGCACACTGATGTACACAAAGAGCACACACAGTCACACTATCAGAAGTACACTCACACTCTCACACCCACTCACACACCTAGTCTCAGAATCACATTCTCACACCCGCTCATACACACGCTCACATATACATGCTCACACACACACTCTCAACCACTCAAACACAGCACCTCACACACCTACACCCACACACTCCAACACAGCATCATACAGAGACACACTCACACACACTCACTCACTCACCCACACTCAGATTCTCACAATCTGTCACACTCACACAACTACACACACAGACACAAACACTCACAGACTCACATGCAGTCACACACTCACACGCTCTCACATGCACACCTGCACAAACACACTCACACACACTCACACACAAACACCCATTTCAGTCACAATCTCACTCTCATGTACACACTCACACCCTCACTCCCACTCACACACCTTCAACCTCACAGGCACACTCACACTTTCACACATTCGCTCACACACTCACACACACTCACAGAGATACACACACAGTCTCACCCACTCTCATACTCACGTACACACCATCCAACACTCAGACACACTCATACAAAAATCTCAGACGCAGTCGTGCAGACACACTTACACTCAGACACTCACAAACCCTGTCACACACACACTCACACACTGTCACACACAACCACACACGTAGAGTCACACTCACATACACTCACTTAGTAGCACGCAATCAACAACACAAAGCCTCGCACACTCAGAAATGTCACACACACTCACACACCTACACACAGACACACTCACACGCACTGGCGCACAAACACAAGTGCACACATATTCACAGCCTCGTATAATCACTCACACACTCCCACTCACACACTCACGCCCTGTAATGCATACTGACATACACAAAGAGCACACACAATCACACTATCAGAAATACACACACACACAAACACCCTCTCACACTCAAACACACACTCATATAAACACTCACACTCTCACACCTGTTCACACACCTAGCCTCAGAAACACATTCTCGCACCCGCTCATACACACTCACGCTTACATATACATGCTCACACACACACTCTCAACCACTCAAACACAGCACCTCACACACCTACACCCACACACTCCTACACAAAATCAGACAGAGACACACACTCACACACTCACAGACTCACACACACTCACACAGGTTCTCACACTGTCACACTCACAAAACTACACACACAGACACACTCTCACACACTCACTGACTCACATGCAGTCACACACACTCACACAATGTCACACACACACCAACACACACACTCACACACACTCACACATAAAACCATTTGGTCACAGTCACACACTTGTGTACAAACTCACACACTCACTCCCACTCACAAAATTACCCTCGCAAACACAGTCACATTCACACATTCCCTCACACACTCACACACACTCACTGAAATATACTCACACACACTCACCCACTCTCACACTCATCTACACACATCCTCACACACTCTAGCACCCTCACATACAGGAGTCACAGACGCCGTTGTGCAGACACACTTACACTCAGACACTCACACACCGTCACACACAGTCACTCTCACCCACTGTCACACACAAACACACACAGATACACACTCACATACATTCACATATTAGAGCGCCATCACGTACACACACTGACTTGCACACTCACAAATATCACACACACACCTACACACAGACACACAAACGCTCACACATTCCCACCCTCGTATAATCACTCACACACTCACTCTCACACACCTACAGTCTTTCAATCACACTTAACAGCTCATATACAATCGCACTCACATAGACATGCTCACACACACTCTCATGCTCTCACCAACTCACACACAGCATCTTTCTCACTTACACACACACACACACACCTTCACAGACTCCCTCACATGCACACTCTCATAGAAAATACCCGCATGCCCTCAAACAGACAGATACACTCACATATTCATACAACCTGTCACACACCATCACAGACACAGTCTCTCACTGTCACACACAGTCACACTACTACACGCAGAGACACACCCAAACACACTCCATCACATACACGTTCACACACTGTCAAACACACACACACTACTACACAAACACCATCACACACACTCTCAAACTCACACACACTCACCTGCTGTCACACTCACTCACACACACTACCAGACTCAAATGCACTCACACACACACTGACACACACCATCGCACACTTGTTTAAAACCACACAAGCTCTCAGACACACCTCTCACATTCTCACACCCTGTCACACACCCTCACGCACTCACACACACACTCACACACCTTCACACACAGACACACACTCACACGTTTTTATGCATTCAAACACACACTCTCGCTTACACTCAGACACACTCACACCCGATCACACTCACGCACAACCACACTCACATATATGCACTCACAGAGTCACACATCTGCTCACACAGTCTCACACACTGTCACATAGATATACTCACACAAACACACTATCACCCACTCACACACAGCACCGCACACACCTACACAATCTCGCACACACCATCACACTCCCACTCACACACACACTCACATAAAAATTCACACACGCAGTCAAACTCACCTAAACTCACACACAAGCACAATCTGTCACACAGACTTACACACGCTCTCACACTCACAAGCACCCTCAAATTAACACACTCACAAACACACTCACACACTGTGACACACACAAAATTTAACACACACACAGTCACCTACACTCAAACACAAACACACACTCACTCACAATCAAATCTTTTAGAAACACTCACACCCTCTCTCACCTACTCTCTCATCATCACACTCCGAAACTCCCCATTACAAACTCACACAAACTCACAGATTCACACTCAATCACACTGACACTCTCACCAACTCACACACTGCACTTCACAAACCTAAGCACACAAACACTCGCACACACCATCACACACTCACACACTGTCCCTCACGTTAGAGAAAAATTCACACACGCCCTGACACAACTACACTCACATATTCATAAAACCTGTCACAAACCCTCGCACACACTCACCCACTCGCCCACTGTCACACACCTACACACACAGTCAAACTCACCCACTATCAAAGAGGCTCACATGCACTCACACACACGCAGTCACACACACACCTACACCCCCAGACACCACCAAACGCACTCAGTCTCGCACGCACTCTTACACACTGAATCTGCCACACACTCTCACACTCCTACACACTCAGACACACCCACACATACTCACAGACTCACATGGAATCTCACACACACACACTGTCACAAACTAACACACCTACACACACAGACCCACTTATGCACACTCACACTCAGACACACACCCAATCACACACGTATATGCACTCACACACTCACACCCACCCACAAACCTTCACTCTCTCAAACGCGCACACACAAACACCCGCTCATACACACTCACGCACACTAACATATACATTCTCTCACACAGCTCCTCACACACCTGCGCACTCACACACACACCATCACACCCTGTAATGCACACTCACATACACAAAGAGCTCACAAACCCACACTATCAGAATTACACACACTCACACAGACACTCACACACCTGCACACACACACAGTCGCACACACTCTGACAATCTAACACTCATATAAACACTCACACTCTCACACCCACTCACACACCTAGCCTAAAAGTCACGTTCTCACTCCCACTCATACACACCCACGCTCACATATACATGTTCACACACACACTCAGACACTCGAACACAGCACCTCACACACCTACACCCACACACTCCAACACAGCATCACACAGACTCACCCACACACACTCACAGATTCACACACACTCTCACATTTTCTCACTCTTTCACACTCTCACAGACCTACACACACAGAAACACACTCCCAGACTCTCATGCAGTCACACACACTCACACTGTCACACCCACACACCCACTCACAGACTCACGTACACACACTCACACACACAACCATTAACTCTCAATCACACACTAGTGTACACACTCTCACACTCACTCCCACTCACACACCTACACTCTCACAAACACACTCATATTGCCACATTCGCTCACACACACACACAAACACTAAAGTATACTCACGCACGCTCTCACCCACTCACACTCACCTACAGACACCATCACACACTCACACACACTCCCATACAAAAATCACAGATGCTGTCCTGCAGACACACATGCACTCAGACACTCACACCCTGTCACACACAGAGACTCTAACACACTGTCACACACAAACGGACACATACAGAGACACACGCACATATATTCTCGTATAAGAATACCATGAAAAAACACACACTGTCTTGCACACTCACAAATACACACACACTCACACACCTACACACAGTCAAACTCACACACTATCATAGGGGCTCACATGCACTCACACACACGCAGTCACACACACACACACCTACACCCACAGACACCACCAAATGCACTCAGTTTCACACGCACTCATACACACTCAATCTGCCACACAATCTCACACACTTACACACACAGACACACCCACACACAATCACAGACTCACATGGAATCACACACACTCACACTGTCACAAACTAACACACCTACACACACAGACTCACTTATGCACACACACCCACACCCAATCTCACACGTACATGCACTCACACACTCACACCCACCCACAAAACTACACTCTCACAAACACACACACGCAAACACCCGCTCATATACACTCACACACACTCACATATACATGCTCACGCACAGCACCTCACAGACCTGCACACTCACATACACACACCATCACACATTCGCACACGCTCACATATAGGAAATCACACATGCACTCAAACATATACACCTACACTCACACACTCACTGACCTTGTCACACACCCTTCCACACTCACACGCACTCACACCCTGTAATGCACACTGATGTACACAAAGAGCACACACAGTCACACTATCAGAAGTACACTCACACTCTCACACCCACTCACACACCTAGTCTCAGAATCACATTCTCACACCCGCTCATACACACACACGCTCACATATACATGCTCACACACACACTCTCAACCACTCAAACACAGCACCTCACACACCTACACCCACACACTCCAACACAGCATCATACAGAGACACACTCACACACACTCACTCACTCACCCACACTCAGATTCTCACAATCTGTCACACTCACACAACTACACACACAGACACAAACACTCACAGACTCACATGCAGTCACACACTCACACGCTCTCACACGCACACCTGCACAAACACACTCACACACACTCACACACAAACACCCTTTCAGTCACAATCTCACTCTCGTGTACACACTCACACCCTCACTCCCACTCACACACCTTCAACCTCACAGGCACACTCACACTTTCACACATTCGCTCACACACTCACACACACTCACAGAGATACACACACAGTCTCACCCACTCTCATACTCACGTACACACCATCCAACACTCAGACACACTCATACAAAAATCTCAGACGCAGTCGTGCAGACACACTTACACTCAGACACTCACAAACCCTGTCACACACACACTCACACACTGTCACACACAACCACACACGTAGAGTCACACTCACATACACTCACTTAGTAGCACGCAATCAACAACACAAAGCCTCGCACACTCAGAAATGTCACACACACTCACACACCTACACACAGACACACTCACACGCACTGGCGCACAAACACAAGTGCACACATATTCACAGCCTCGTATAATCACTCACACACTCCCACTCACACACTCACGCCCTGTAATGCATACTGACATACACAAAGAGCACACACAATCACACTATCAGAAATACACACACACACAAACACCCTCTCACACTCAAACACACACTCATATAAACACTCACACTCTCACACCTGTTCACACACCTAGCCTCAGAAACACATTCTCGCACCCGCTCATACACACTCACGCTTACATATACATGCTCACACACACACTCTCAACCACTCAAACACAGCACCTCACACACCTACACCCACACACTCCTACACAAAATCAGACAGAGACACACACTCACACACTCACAGACTCACACACACTCACACAGGTTCTCACACTGTCACACTCACAAAACTACACACACAGACACACTCTCACACACTCACTGACTCACATGCAGTCACACACACTCACACAATGTCACACACACACCAACACACACACTCACACACACTCACACATAAAACCATTTGGTCACAGTCACACACTTGTGTACAAACTCACACACTCACTCCCACTCACAAAATTACCCTCGCAAACACAGTCACATTCACACATTCCCTCACACACTCACACACACTCACTGAAATATACTCACACACACTCACCCACTCTCACACTCATCTACACACATCCTCACACACTCTAGCACCCTCACATACAGGAGTCACAGACGCCGTTGTGCAGACACACTTACACTCAGACACTCACACACCCTGTCACACACAGTCACTCTCACCCACTGTCACACACAAACACACACAGATACACACTCACATACATTCACATATTAGTGCGCCATCACGTACACACACTGACTTGCACACTCACAAATATCACACACACACCTACACACAGACACACACACAGACACACAAACGCTCACACATTCCCACCCTCGTATAATCACTCACACACTCACTCTCACACACCTACAGTCTTTCAATCACACTTAACAGTTCATATACAATCGCACTCACATAGACATGCTCACACACACTCTCATGCTCTCACCAACTCACACACAGCATCTTTCTCACTTACACACACACACACACACCTTCACAGACTCCCTCACATGCACACTCTCATAGAAAATACCCGCATGCCCTCAAACAGACAGATACACTCACATATTCATACAACCTGTCACACACCATCACAGACACAGTCTCTCACTGTCACACACAGTCACACTACTACACGCACAGACACACCCGAACACACTCCATCACATACACGTTCACACACTGTCAAACACACACACACTACTACACAAACACCATCACACACAGTCTCACACTCACACACACTCACCTGCTGTCACACTCACTCACACACACTACCAGACTCAAATGCACTCACACACACACTGACACACACCATCGCACACTTGTTTAAAACCACACAAGCTCTCAGACACACCTCTCACATTCTCACACCCTGTCACACACCCTCACGCACTCACACACACACTCACACACCTTCACACACAGACACACACTCACACGTTTTTATGCATTCAAACACACACTCTCGCTTACACTCAGACACACTCACACCCGATCACACTCACGCACAACCACACTCACATATATGCACTCACAGAGTCACACATCTGCTCACAGTCTCACACAGTCACATAGATATACTCACACAAACACACTATCACCCACTCACACACAGCACCGCACACACCTACACAATCTCGCACACACCATCACACTCCCACTCATACACACACTCACATAAAAATTCACACACGCAGTCAAACAAACTCACCTAAACTCACACACAAGCACAATCTGTCACACAGACTTACACACGCTCTCACACTCACAAGCACCCTCAAATTAACACACTCACAAACACACTCACACACTGTGACACACACAAAATTTAACACACACACAGTCACCTACACTCAAACACAAACACACACTCACTCACAATCAAATCTTTTAGAAACACTCAACCCTCTCTCACCTACTCTCTCATCATCACACTCCGAAACTCCCCATTACAAACTCACACAAACTCACAGATTCACACTCAATCACACTGACACTCTCACCAACTCACACACTGCACTTCACAAACCTAAGCACACAAACACTCACACACACCATCACACACTCACACACTGTCCCTCACGTTAGAGAAAAATTCACACACGCCCTGACACAACTACACTCACATATTCATAAAACCTGTCACAAACCCTCGCACACACTCACCCACTCGCCCACTGTCACACACCTACACACACAGTCAAACTCACCCACTATCAAAGAGGCTCACATGCACTCACACACACGCAGTCACACACACACCTACACCCCCAGACACCACCAAACGCACTCAGTCTCGCACGCACTCTTACACACTGAATCTGCCACACACTCTCACACTCCTACACACTCAGACACACCCACACATACTCACAGACTCACATGGAATCTCACACACACACACTGTCACAAACTAACACACCTACACACACAGACCCACTTATGCACACTCACACTCAGACACACACCCAATCACACACGTATATGCACTCACACACTCACACCCACCCACAAACCTTCACTCTCTCAAACGCGCACACACAAACACCCGCTCATACACACTCACGCACACTAACATATACATTCTCTCACACAGCTCCTCACACACCTGCGCACTCACACACACACCATCACACCCTGTAATGCACACTCACATACACAAAGAGCTCACAAACCCACACTATCAGAATTACACACACTCACACAGACACTCACACACCTGCACACACACACAGTCGCACACACTCTGACAATCTAACACTCATATAAACACTCACACTCTCACACCCACTCACACACCTAGCCTAAAAGTCACGTTCTCACTCCCACTCATACACACCCACGCTCACATATACATGTTCACACACACACTCAGACACTCGAACACAGCACCTCACACACCTACACCCACACACTCCAACACAGCATCACACAGACTCACCCACACACACTCACAGATTCACACACACTCTCACATTTTCTCACTCTTTCACACTCTCACAGACCTACACACACAGAAACACACTCCCAGACTCTCATGCAGTCACACACACTCACACTGTCACACCCACACACCCACTCACAGACTCACGTACACACACTCACACACACAACCATTAACTCTCAATCACACACTAGTGTACACACTCTCACACTCACTCCCACTCACACACCTACACTCTCACAAACACACTCATATTGCCACATTCACACACACACTCACACACAAACACTAAAGTATACTCACGCACGCTCTCACCCACTCACACTCACCTACAGACACCATCACACACTCACACACACTCCCATACAAAAATCACAGATGCTGTCCTGCAGACACACATGCACTCAGACACTCACACCCTGTCACACACAGAGACTCTAACACACTGTCACACACAAACGGACACATACAGAGACACACGCACATATATTCTCGTATAAGAATACCATGAAAAAACACACACTGTCTTGCACACTCACAAATACACACACACTCACACACCTACACACAGTCAAACTCACACACTATCATAGGGGCTCACGTGCACTCACACACACGCAGTCACACACACACACACCTACACCCACAGACACCACCAAATGCACTCAGTTTCACACGCACTCATACACACTCAATCTGCCACACAATCTCACACACTTACACACACAGACACACCCACACACACTCACAGACTCACATGGAATCACACACACTCACACTGTCACAAACTAACACACCTACACACACAGACTCACTTATGCACACACACACACACACCCAATCTCACACGTACATGCACTCACACACTCACACACACCCACAAAACTACACTCTCACAAACACACACACGCAAACACCCGCTCATATACACTCACACACACTCACATATACATGCTCACGCACAGCACCTCACAGACCTGCACACTCACATACACACACCATCACACACTCGCACACGCTCACATATAGGAAATCACACATGCACTCAAACATATACACCTACACTCACACACTCACTGACCTTGTCACACACCCTTCCACACTCACACGCACTCACACCCTGTAATGCACACTGATGTACACAAAGAGCACACACAGTCACACTATCAGAAGTACACTCACACTCTCACACCCACTCACACACCTAGTCTCAGAATCACATTCTCACACCCGCTCATACACACACACGCTCACATATACATGCTCACACACACACTCTCAACCACTCAAACACAGCACCTCACACACCTACACCCACACACTCCAACACAGCATCATACAGAGACACACTCACACACACTCACTCACTCACCCACACTCAGATTCTCACAATCTGTCACACTCACACAACTACACACACAGACACAAACACTCACAGACTCACATGCAGTCACACACTCACACGCTCTCACACGCACACCTGCACAAACACACTCACACACACTCACACACAAACACCCTTTCAGTCACAATCTCACTCTCGTGTACACACTCACACCCTCACTCCCACTCACACACCTTCACCCTCACAGGCACACTCACACTTTCACACATTCGCTCACACACTCACACACACTCACAGAGATACACACACAGTCTCACCCACTCTCATACTCACGTACACACCATCCAACACTCAGACACACTCATACAAAAATCTCAGACGCAGTCGTGCAGACACACTTACACTCAGACACTCACAAACCCTGTCACACACACACACACTGTCACACACAACCACACACGTAGAGTCACACTCACATACACTCACTTAGTAGCACGCAATCAACAACACAAAGCCTCGCACACTCAGAAATGTCACACACACTCACACACCTACACACAGACACACTCACACGCACTGGCGCACAAACACAAGTGCACACATATTCACAGCCTCGTATAATCACTCACACACTCCCACTCACACACTCACGCCCTGTAATGCATACTGACATACACAAAGAGCACACACAATCACACTATCAGAAATACACACACACAAACACCCTCTCACACTCAAACACACACTCATATAAACACTCACACTCTCACACCTGTTCACACACCTAGCCTCAGAAACACATTCTCGCACCCGCTCATACACACTCACGCTTACATATACATGCTCACACACACACTCTCAACCACTCAAACACAGCTCCTCACACACCTACACCCACACACTCCTACACAAAATCAGACAGAGACACACACTCACACACTCACAGACTCACACACACTCACACAGGTTCTCACACTGTCACACTCACAAAACTACACACACAGACACACTCTCACACACTCACTGACTCACATGCAGTCACACACACTCACACAATGTCACACACACACCAACACACACACTCACACACACACATAAAACCATTTGGTCACAGTCACACACTTGTGTACAAACTCACACACTCACTCCCACTCACAAAATTACCCTCGCAAACACAGTCACATTCACACATTCCCTCACACACTCACACACACTAACTGAAATATACTCACACACACTCACCCACTCTCACACTCATCTACACACATCCTCACACACTCTAGCACCCTCACATACAGGAGTCACAGACGCCGTTGTGCAGACACACACTCAGACACTCACACACCCTGTCACACACAGTCACTCTCACCCACTGTCACACACAAACACACACAGATACACACTCACATACATTCACATATTAGAGCGCCATCACGTACACACACTGACTTGCACACTCACAAATATCACACACACCTACACACAGACACACAAACGCTCACACATTCCCACCCTCGTATAATCACTCACACACTCACTCTCACACACCTACAGTCTTTCAATCACACTTAACAGCTCATATACAATCGCACTCACATAGACATGCTCACACACACTCTCATGCTCTCACCAACTCACACACAGCATCTTTCTCACTTACACACACACACACACACCTTCACAGACTCCCTCACATGCACACTCTCATAGAAAATACCCGCATGCCCTCAAACAGACAGATACACTCACATATTCATACAACCTGTCACACACCATCACAGACACAGTCTCTCACTGTCACACACAGTCACACTACTACACGCAGAGACACACCCAAACACACTCCATCACATACACGTTCACACACTGTCAAACACACACACACTACTACACAAACACCATCACACACAGTCTCACACTCACACACACTCACCTGCTGTCACACTCACTCACACACACTACCAGACTCAAATGCACTCACACACACACTGACACACACCATCGCACACTTGTTTAAAACCACACAAGCTCTCAGACACACCTCTCACATTCTCACACCCTGTCACACACCCTCACGCACTCACACACACACTCACACACCTTCACACACAGACACACACTCACACGTTTTTATGCATTCAAACACACACTCTCGCTTACACTCAGACACACTCACACCCGATCACACTCACGCACAACCACACTCACATATATGCACTCACAGAGTCACACATCTGCTCACACAGTCTCACACACTGTCACATAGATATACTCACACAAACACACTATCACCCACTCACACACAGCACCGCACACACCTACACAATCTCGCACACACCATCACACTCCCACTCACACACACACTCACATAAAAATTCACACACGCAGTCAAACTCACCTAAACTCACACACAAGCACAATCTGTCACACAGACTTACACACGCTCTCACACTCACAAGCACCCTCAAATTAACACACTCACAAACACACTCACACACTGTGACACACACAAAATTTAACACACACACAGTCACCTACACTCAAACACAAACACACACTCACTCACAATCAAATCTTTTAGAAACACTCACACCCTCTCTCACCTACTCTCTCATCATCACACTCCGAAACTCCCCATTACAAACTCACACAAACTCACAGATTCACACTCAATCACACTGACACTCTCACCAACTCACACACTGCACTTCACAAACCTAAGCACACAAACACTCGCACACACCATCACACACTCACACACTGTCCCTCACGTTAGAGAAAAATTCACACACGCCCTGACACAACTACACTCACATATTCATAAAACCTGTCACAAACCCTCACACACACTCACCCACTCGCCCACTGTCACACACCTACACACACAGTCAAACTCACCCACTATCAAAGAGGCTCACATGCACTCACACACACGCAGTCACACACACACCTACACCCCCAGACACCACCAAACGCACTCAGTCTCGCACGCACTCTTACACACTGAATCTGCCACACACTCTCACACTCCTACACACTCAGACACACCCACACATACTCACAGACTCACATGGAATCTCACACACACACACTGTCACAAACTAACACACCTACACACACAGACCCACTTATGCACACTCACACTCAGACACACACCCAATCACACACGTATATGCACTCACACACTCACACCCACCCACAAACCTTCACTCTCTCAAACGCGCACACACAAACACCCGCTCATACACACTCACGCACACTAACATATACATTCTCTCACACAGCTCCTCACACACCTGCGCACTCACACACACACCATCACACCCTGTAATGCACACTCACATACACAAAGAGCTCACAAACCCACACTATCAGAATTACACACACTCACACAGACACTCACACACCTGCACACACACACAGTCGCACACACTCTGACAATCTAACACTCATATAAACACTCACACTCTCACACCCACTCACACACCTAGCCTAAAAGTCACGTTCTCACTCCCACTCATACACACCCACGCTCACATATACATGTTCACACACACACTCAGACACTCGAACACAGCACCTCACACACCTACACCCACACACTCCAACACAGCATCACACAGACTCACCCACACACACTCACAGATTCACACACACTCTCACATTTTCTCACTCTTTCACACTCTCACAGACCTACACACACAGAAACACACTCCCAGACTCTCATGCAGTCACACACACTCACACTGTCACACCCACACACCCACTCACAGACCCACGTACACACACTCACACACACAACCATTAACTCTCAATCACACACTAGTGTACACACTCTCACACTCACTCCCACACACACCTACACTCTCACAAACACACTCATATTGCCACATTCACACACACACTCACACACAAACACTAAAGTATACTCACGCACGCTCTCACCCACTCACACTCACCTACAGACACCATCACACACTCACACACACTCCCATACAAAAATCACAGATGCTGTCCTGCAGACACACATGCACTCAGACACTCACACCCTGTCACACACAGAGACTCTAACACACTGTCACACACAAACGGACACATACAGAGACACACGCACATATATTCTCGTATAAGAATACCGTGAAAAAACACACACTGTCTTGCACACTCACAAATACACACACACTCACACACCTACACACAGTCAAACTCACACACTATCATAGGGGCTCACGTGCACTCACACACACGCAGTCACACACACACACACCTACACCCACAGACACCACCAAATGCACTCAGTTTCACACGCACTCATACACACACAATCTGCCACACAATCTCACACACTTACACACACAGACACACCCACACACACTCACAGACTCACATGGAATCACACACACTCACACTGTCACAAACTAACACACCTACACACACAGACTCACTTATGCACACACACACACCCAATCTCACACGTACATGCACTCACACACTCACACACACCCACAAAACTACACTCTCACAAACACACACACGCAAACACCCGCTCATATACACTCACACACACTCACATATACATGCTCACGCACAGCACCTCACAGACCTGCACACTCACATACACACACCATCACACACTCGCACAAGCTCACATATAGGAAATCACACATGCACTCAAACATATACACCTACACTCACACACTCACTGACCTTGTCACACACCCTTCCACACTCACACGCACTCACACCCTGTAATGCACACTGATGTACACAAAGAGCACACACAGTCACACTATCAGAAGTACACTCACACTCTCACACCCACTCACACACCTAGTCTCAGAATCACATTCTCACACCCGCTCATACACACGCTCACATATACATGCTCACACACACACTCTCAACCACTCAAACACAGCACCTCACACACCTACACCCACACACTCCAACACAGCATCATACAGAGACACACTCACACACACTCACTCACTCACCCACACTCAGATTCTCACAATCTGTCACACTCACACAACTACACACACAGACACAAACACTCACAGACTCACATGCAGTCACACACTCACACGCTCTCACACGCACACCTGCACAAACACACTCACACACACTCACACACAAACACCCTTTCAGTCACAATCTCACTCTCATGTACACACTCACACCCTCACTCCCACTCACACACCTTCAACCTCACAGGCACACTCACACTTTCACACATTCGCTCACACACTCACACACACTCACAGAGATACACACACAGTCTCACCCACTCTCATACTCACGTACACACCATCCAACACTCAGACACACTCATACAAAAATCTCAGACGCAGTCGTGCAGACACACTTACACTCAGACACTCACAAACCCTGTCACACACACACTCACACACTGTCACACACAACCACACACGTAGAGTCACACTCACATACACTCACTTAGTAGCACGCAATCAACAACACAAAGCCTCGCACACTCAGAAATGTCACACACACTCACACACCTACACACAGACACACTCACACGCACTGGCGCACAAACACAAGTGCACACATATTCACAGCCTCGTATAATCACTCACACACTCCCACTCACACACTCACGCCCTGTAATGCATACTGACATACACAAAGAGCACACACAATCACACTATCAGAAATACACACACACACAAACACCCTCTCACACTCAAACACACACTCATATAAACACTCACACTCTCACACCTGTTCACACACCTAGCCTCAGAAACACATTCTCGCACCCGCTCATACACACTCACGCTTACATATACATGCTCACACACACACTCTCAACCACTCAAACACAGCACCTCACACACCTACACCCACACACTCCTACACAAAATCAGACAGAGACACACACTCACACACTCACAGACTCACACACACTCACACAGGTTCTCACACTGTCACACTCACAAAACTACACACACAGACACACTCTCACACACTCACTGACTCACATGCAGTCACACACACTCACACAATGTCACACACACACCAACACACACACTCACACACACTCACACATAAAACCATTTGGTCACAGTCACACACTTGTGTACAAACTCACACACTCACTCCCACTCACAAAATTACCCTCGCAAACACAGTCACATTCACACATTCCCTCACACACTCACACACACTCACTGAAATATACTCACACACACTCACCCACTCTCACACTCATCTACACACATCCTCACACACTCTAGCACCCTCACATACAGGAGTCACAGACGCCGTTGTGCAGACACACTTACACTCAGACACTCACACACCGTCACACACAGTCACTCTCACCCACTGTCACACACAAACACACACAGATACACACTCACATACATTCACATATTAGAGCGCCATCACGTACACACACTGACTTGCACACTCACAAATATCACACACACACCTACACACAGACACACAAACGCTCACACATTCCCACCCTCGTATAATCACTCACACACTCACTCTCACACACCTACAGTCTTTCAATCACACTTAACAGCTCATATACAATCGCACTCACATAGACATGCTCACACACACTCTCATGCTCTCACCAACTCACACACAGCATCTTTCTCACTTACACACACACACACACACCTTCACAGACTCCCTCACATGCACACTCTCATAGAAAATACCCGCATGCCCTCAAACAGACAGATACACTCACATATTCATACAACCTGTCACACACCATCACAGACACAGTCTCTCACTGTCACACACAGTCACACTACTACACGCAGAGACACACCCAAACACACTCCATCACATACACGTTCACACACTGTCAAACACACACACACTACTACACAAACACCATCACACACACTCTCAAACTCACACACACTCACCTGCTGTCACACTCACTCACACACACTACCAGACTCAAATGCACTCACACACACACTGACACACACCATCGCACACTTGTTTAAAACCACACAAGCTCTCAGACACACCTCTCACATTCTCACACCCTGTCACACACCCTCACGCACTCACACACACACTCACACACCTTCACACACAGACACACACTCACACGTTTTTATGCATTCAAACACACACTCTCGCTTACACTCAGACACACTCACACCCGATCACACTCACGCACAACCACACTCACATATATGCACTCACAGAGTCACACATCTGCTCACACAGTCTCACACACTGTCACATAGATATACTCACACAAACACACTATCACCCACTCACACACAGCACCGCACACACCTACACAATCTCGCACACACCATCACACTCCCACTCACACACACACTCACATAAAAATTCACACACGCAGTCAAACTCACCTAAACTCACACACAAGCACAATCTGTCACACAGACTTACACACGCTCTCACACTCACAAGCACCCTCAAATTAACACACTCACAAACACACTCACACACTGTGACACACACAAAATTTAACACACACACAGTCACCTACACTCAAACACAAACACACACTCACTCACAATCAAATCTTTTAGAAACACTCACACCCTCTCTCACCTACTCTCTCATCATCACACTCCGAAACTCCCCATTACAAACTCACACAAACTCACAGATTCACACTCAATCACACTGACACTCTCACCAACTCACACACTGCACTTCACAAACCTAAGCACACAAACACTCGCACACACCATCACACACTCACACACTGTCCCTCACGTTAGAGAAAAATTCACACACGCCCTGACACAACTACACTCACATATTCATAAAACCTGTCACAAACCCTCGCACACACTCACCCACTCGCCCACTGTCACACACCTACACACACAGTCAAACTCACCCACTATCAAAGAGGCTCACATGCACTCACACACACGCAGTCACACACACACCTACACCCCCAGACACCACCAAACGCACTCAGTCTCGCACGCACTCTTACACACTGAATCTGCCACACACTCTCACACTCCTACACACTCAGACACACCCACACATACTCACAGACTCACATGGAATCTCACACACACACACTGTCACAAACTAACACACCTACACACACAGACCCACTTATGCACACTCACACTCAGACACACACCCAATCACACACGTATATGCACTCACACACTCACACCCACCCACAAACCTTCACTCTCTCAAACGCGCACACACAAACACCCGCTCATACACACTCACGCACACTAACATATACATTCTCTCACACAGCTCCTCACACACCTGCGCACTCACACACACACCATCACACCCTGTAATGCACACTCACATACACAAAGAGCTCACAAACCCACACTATCAGAATTACACACACTCACACAGACACTCACACACCTGCACACACACACAGTCGCACACACTCTGACAATCTAACACTCATATAAACACTCACACTCTCACACCCACTCACACACCTAGCCTAAAAGTCACGTTCTCACTCCCACTCATACACACCCACGCTCACATATACATGTTCACACACACACTCAGACACTCGAACACAGCACCTCACACACCTACACCCACACACTCCAACACAGCATCACACAGACTCACCCACACACACTCACAGATTCACACACACTCTCACATTTTCTCACTCTTTCACACTCTCACAGACCTACACACACAGAAACACACTCCCAGACTCTCATGCAGTCACACACACTCACACTGTCACACCCACACACCCACTCACAGACTCACGTACACACACTCACACACACAACCATTAACTCTCAATCACACACTAGTGTACACACTCTCACACTCACTCCCACTCACACACCTACACTCTCACAAACACACTCATATTGCCACATTCACACACACACTCACACACAAACACTAAAGTATACTCACGCACGCTCTCACCCACTCACACTCACCTACAGACACCATCACACACTCACACACACTCCCATACAAAAATCACAGATGCTGTCCTGCAGACACACATGCACTCAGACACTCACACCCTGTCACACACAGAGACTCTAACACACTGTCACACACAAACGGACACATACAGAGACACACGCACATATATTCTCGTATAAGAATACCATGAAAAAACACACACTGTCTTGCACACTCACAAATACACACACACTCACACACCTACACACAGTCAAACTCACACACTATCATAGGGGCTCACGTGCACTCACACACACGCAGTCACACACACACACACCTACACCCACAGACACCACCAAATGCACTCAGTTTCACACGCACTCATACACACTCAATCTGCCACACAATCTCACACACTTACACACACAGACACACCCACACACACTCACAGACTCACATGGAATCACACACACTCACACTGTCACAAACTAACACACCTACACACACAGACTCACTTATGCACACACACACACACACCCAATCTCACACGTACATGCACTCACACACTCACACACACCCACAAAACTACACTCTCACAAACACACACACGCAAACACCCGCTCATATACACTCACACACACTCACATATACATGCTCACGCACAGCACCTCACAGACCTGCACACTCACATACACACACCATCACACACTCGCACACGCTCACATATAGGAAATCACACATGCACTCAAACATATACACCTACACTCACACACTCACTGACCTTGTCACACACCCTTCCACACTCACACGCACTCACACCCTGTAATGCACACTGATGTACACAAAGAGCACACACAGTCACACTATCAGAAGTACACTCACACTCTCACACCCACTCACACACCTAGTCTCAGAATCACATTCTCACACCCGCTCATACACACACACGCTCACATATACATGCTCACACACACACTCTCAACCACTCAAACACAGCACCTCACACACCTACACCCACACACTCCAACACAGCATCATACAGAGACACACTCACACACACTCACTCACTCACCCACACTCAGATTCTCACAATCTGTCACACTCACACAACTACACACACAGACACAAACACTCACAGACTCACATGCAGTCACACACTCACACGCTCTCACACGCACACCTGCACAAACACACTCACACACACTCACACACAAACACCCTTTCAGTCACAATCTCACTCTCGTGTACACACTCACACCCTCACTCCCACTCACACACCTTCACCCTCACAGGCACACTCACACTTTCACACATTCGCTCACACACTCACACACACTCACAGAGATACACACACAGTCTCACCCACTCTCATACTCACGTACACACCATCCAACACTCAGACACACTCATACAAAAATCTCAGACGCAGTCGTGCAGACACACTTACACTCAGACACTCACAAACCCTGTCACACACACACACACTGTCACACACAACCACACACGTAGAGTCACACTCACATACACTCACTTAGTAGCACGCAATCAACAACACAAAGCCTCGCACACTCAGAAATGTCACACACACTCACACACCTACACACAGACACACTCACACGCACTGGCGCACAAACACAAGTGCACACATATTCACAGCCTCGTATAATCACTCACACACTCCCACTCACACACTCACGCCCTGTAATGCATACTGACATACACAAAGAGCACACACAATCACACTATCAGAAATACACACACACAAACACCCTCTCACACTCAAACACACACTCATATAAACACTCACACTCTCACACCTGTTCACACACCTAGCCTCAGAAACACATTCTCGCACCCGCTCATACACACTCACGCTTACATATACATGCTCACACACACACTCTCAACCACTCAAACACAGCTCCTCACACACCTACACCCACACACTCCTACACAAAATCAGACAGAGACACACACTCACACACTCACAGACTCACACACACTCACACAGGTTCTCACACTGTCACACTCACAAAACTACACACACAGACACACTCTCACACACTCACTGACTCACATGCAGTCACACACACTCACACAATGTCACACACACACCAACACACACACTCACACACACACATAAAACCATTTGGTCACAGTCACACACTTGTGTACAAACTCACACACTCACTCCCACTCACAAAATTACCCTCGCAAACACAGTCACATTCACACATTCCCTCACACACTCACACACACTAACTGAAATATACTCACACACACTCACCCACTCTCACACTCATCTACACACATCCTCACACACTCTAGCACCCTCACATACAGGAGTCACAGACGCCGTTGTGCAGACACACACTCAGACACTCACACACCCTGTCACACACAGTCACTCTCACCCACTGTCACACACAAACACACACAGATACACACTCACATACATTCACATATTAGAGCGCCATCACGTACACACACTGACTTGCACACTCACAAATATCACACACACCTACACACAGACACACAAACGCTCACACATTCCCACCCTCGTATAATCACTCACACACTCACTCTCACACACCTACAGTCTTTCAATCACACTTAACAGCTCATATACAATCGCACTCACATAGACATGCTCACACACACTCTCATGCTCTCACCAACTCACACACAGCATCTTTCTCACTTACACACACACACACACACCTTCACAGACTCCCTCACATGCACACTCTCATAGAAAATACCCGCATGCCCTCAAACAGACAGATACACTCACATATTCATACAACCTGTCACACACCATCACAGACACAGTCTCTCACTGTCACACACAGTCACACTACTACACGCAGAGACACACCCAAACACACTCCATCACATACACGTTCACACACTGTCAAACACACACACACTACTACACAAACACCATCACACACAGTCTCACACTCACACACACTCACCTGCTGTCACACTCACTCACACACACTACCAGACTCAAATGCACTCACACACACACTGACACACACCATCGCACACTTGTTTAAAACCACACAAGCTCTCAGACACACCTCTCACATTCTCACACCCTGTCACACACCCTCACGCACTCACACACACACTCACACACCTTCACACACAGACACACACTCACACGTTTTTATGCATTCAAACACACACTCTCGCTTACACTCAGACACACTCACACCCGATCACACTCACGCACAACCACACTCACATATATGCACTCACAGAGTCACACATCTGCTCACACAGTCTCACACACTGTCACATAGATATACTCACACAAACACACTATCACCCACTCACACACAGCACCGCACACACCTACACAATCTCGCACACACCATCACACTCCCACTCACACACACACTCACATAAAAATTCACACACGCAGTCAAACTCACCTAAACTCACACACAAGCACAATCTGTCACACAGACTTACACACGCTCTCACACTCACAAGCACCCTCAAATTAACACACTCACAAACACACTCACACACTGTGACACACACAAAATTTAACACACACACAGTCACCTACACTCAAACACAAACACACACTCACTCACAATCAAATCTTTTAGAAACACTCACACCCTCTCTCACCTACTCTCTCATCATCACACTCCGAAACTCCCCATTACAAACTCACACAAACTCACAGATTCACACTCAATCACACTGACACTCTCACCAACTCACACACTGCACTTCACAAACCTAAGCACACAAACACTCGCACACACCATCACACACTCACACACTGTCCCTCACGTTAGAGAAAAATTCACACACGCCCTGACACAACTACACTCACATATTCATAAAACCTGTCACAAACCCTCACACACACTCACCCACTCGCCCACTGTCACACACCTACACACACAGTCAAACTCACCCACTATCAAAGAGGCTCACATGCACTCACACACACGCAGTCACACACACACCTACACCCCCAGACACCACCAAACGCACTCAGTCTCGCACGCACTCTTACACACTGAATCTGCCACACACTCTCACACTCCTACACACTCAGACACACCCACACATACTCACAGACTCACATGGAATCTCACACACACACACTGTCACAAACTAACACACCTACACACACAGACCCACTTATGCACACTCACACTCAGACACACACCCAATCACACACGTATATGCACTCACACACTCACACCCACCCACAAACCTTCACTCTCTCAAACGCGCACACACAAACACCCGCTCATACACACTCACGCACACTAACATATACATTCTCTCACACAGCTCCTCACACACCTGCGCACTCACACACACACCATCACACCCTGTAATGCACACTCACATACACAAAGAGCTCACAAACCCACACTATCAGAATTACACACACTCACACAGACACTCACACACCTGCACACACACACAGTCGCACACACTCTGACAATCTAACACTCATATAAACACTCACACTCTCACACCCACTCACACACCTAGCCTAAAAGTCACGTTCTCACTCCCACTCATACACACCCACGCTCACATATACATGTTCACACACACACTCAGACACTCGAACACAGCACCTCACACACCTACACCCACACACTCCAACACAGCATCACACAGACTCACCCACACACACTCACAGATTCACACACACTCTCACATTTTCTCACTCTTTCACACTCTCACAGACCTACACACACAGAAACACACTCCCAGACTCTCATGCAGTCACACACACTCACACTGTCACACCCACACACCCACTCACAGACCCACGTACACACACTCACACACACAACCATTAACTCTCAATCACACACTAGTGTACACACTCTCACACTCACTCCCACACACACCTACACTCTCACAAACACACTCATATTGCCACATTCACACACACACTCACACACAAACACTAAAGTATACTCACGCACGCTCTCACCCACTCACACTCACCTACAGACACCATCACACACTCACACACACTCCCATACAAAAATCACAGATGCTGTCCTGCAGACACACATGCACTCAGACACTCACACCCTGTCACACACAGAGACTCTAACACACTGTCACACACAAACGGACACATACAGAGACACACGCACATATATTCTCGTATAAGAATACCGTGAAAAAACACACACTGTCTTGCACACTCACAAATACACACACACTCACACACCTACACACAGTCAAACTCACACACTATCATAGGGGCTCACGTGCACTCACACACACGCAGTCACACACACACACACCTACACCCACAGACACCACCAAATGCACTCAGTTTCACACGCACTCATACACACACAATCTGCCACACAATCTCACACACTTACACACACAGACACACCCACACACACTCACAGACTCACATGGAATCACACACACTCACACTGTCACAAACTAACACACCTACACACACAGACTCACTTATGCACACACACACACCCAATCTCACACGTACATGCACTCACACACTCACACACACCCACAAAACTACACTCTCACAAACACACACACGCAAACACCCGCTCATATACACTCACACACACTCACATATACATGCTCACGCACAGCACCTCACAGACCTGCACACTCACATACACACACCATCACACACTCGCACAAGCTCACATATAGGAAATCACACATGCACTCAAACATATACACCTACACTCACACACTCACTGACCTTGTCACACACCCTTCCACACTCACACGCACTCACACCCTGTAATGCACACTGATGTACACAAAGAGCACACACAGTCACACTATCAGAAGTACACTCACACTCTCACACCCACTCACACACCTAGTCTCAGAATCACATTCTCACACCCGCTCATACACACGCTCACATATACATGCTCACACACACACTCTCAACCACTCAAACACAGCACCTCACACACCTACACCCACACACTCCAACACAGCATCATACAGAGACACACTCACACACACTCACTCACTCACCCACACTCAGATTCTCACAATCTGTCACACTCACACAACTACACACACAGACACAAACACTCACAGACTCACATGCAGTCACACACTCACACGCTCTCACACGCACACCTGCACAAACACACTCACACACACTCACACACAAACACCCTTTCAGTCACAATCTCACTCTCATGTACACACTCACACCCTCACTCCCACTCACACACCTTCAACCTCACAGGCACACTCACACTTTCACACATTCGCTCACACACTCACACACACTCACAGAGATACACACACAGTCTCACCCACTCTCATACTCACGTACACACCATCCAACACTCAGACACACTCATACAAAAATCTCAGACGCAGTCGTGCAGACACACTTACACTCAGACACTCACAAACCCTGTCACACACACACTCACACACTGTCACACACAACCACACACGTAGAGTCACACTCACATACACTCACTTAGTAGCACGCAATCAACAACACAAAGCCTCGCACACTCAGAAATGTCACACACACTCACACACCTACACACAGACACACTCACACGCACTGGCGCACAAACACAAGTGCACACATATTCACAGCCTCGTATAATCACTCACACACTCCCACTCACACACTCACGCCCTGTAATGCATACTGACATACACAAAGAGCACACACAATCACACTATCAGAAATACACACACACACAAACACCCTCTCACACTCAAACACACACTCATATAAACACTCACACTCTCACACCTGTTCACACACCTAGCCTCAGAAACACATTCTCGCACCCGCTCATACACACTCACGCTTACATATACATGCTCACACACACACTCTCAACCACTCAAACACAGCACCTCACACACCTACACCCACACACTCCTACACAAAATCAGACAGAGACACACACTCACACACTCACAGACTCACACACACTCACACAGGTTCTCACACTGTCACACTCACAAAACTACACACACAGACACACTCTCACACACTCACTGACTCACATGCAGTCACACACACTCACACAATGTCACACACACACCAACACACACACTCACACACACTCACACATAAAACCATTTGGTCACAGTCACACACTTGTGTACAAACTCACACACTCACTCCCACTCACAAAATTACCCTCGCAAACACAGTCACATTCACACATTCCCTCACACACTCACACACACTCACTGAAATATACTCACACACACTCACCCACTCTCACACTCATCTACACACATCCTCACACACTCTAGCACCCTCACATACAGGAGTCACAGACGCCGTTGTGCAGACACACTTACACTCAGACACTCACACACCGTCACACACAGTCACTCTCACCCACTGTCACACACAAACACACACAGATACACACTCACATACATTCACATATTAGAGCGCCATCACGTACACACACTGACTTGCACACTCACAAATATCACACACACACCTACACACAGACACACAAACGCTCACACATTCCCACCCTCGTATAATCACTCACACACTCACTCTCACACACCTACAGTCTTTCAATCACACTTAACAGCTCATATACAATCGCACTCACATAGACATGCTCACACACACTCTCATGCTCTCACCAACTCACACACAGCATCTTTCTCACTTACACACACACACACACACCTTCACAGACTCCCTCACATGCACACTCTCATAGAAAATACCCGCATGCCCTCAAACAGACAGATACACTCACATATTCATACAACCTGTCACACACCATCACAGACACAGTCTCTCACTGTCACACACAGTCACACTACTACACGCAGAGACACACCCAAACACACTCCATCACATACACGTTCACACACTGTCAAACACACACACACTACTACACAAACACCATCACACACACTCTCAAACTCACACACACTCACCTGCTGTCACACTCACTCACACACACTACCAGACTCAAATGCACTCACACACACACTGACACACACCATCGCACACTTGTTTAAAACCACACAAGCTCTCAGACACACCTCTCACATTCTCACACCCTGTCACACACCCTCACGCACTCACACACACACTCACACACCTTCACACACAGACACACACTCACACGTTTTTATGCATTCAAACACACACTCTCGCTTACACTCAGACACACTCACACCCGATCACACTCACGCACAACCACACTCACATATATGCACTCACAGAGTCACACATCTGCTCACACAGTCTCACACACTGTCACATAGATATACTCACACAAACACACTATCACCCACTCACACACAGCACCGCACACACCTACACAATCTCGCACACACCATCACACTCCCACTCACACACACACTCACATAAAAATTCACACACGCAGTCAAACTCACCTAAACTCACACACAAGCACAATCTGTCACACAGACTTACACACGCTCTCACACTCACAAGCACCCTCAAATTAACACACTCACAAACACACTCACACACTGTGACACACACAAAATTTAACACACACACAGTCACCTACACTCAAACACAAACACACACTCACTCACAATCAAATCTTTTAGAAACACTCACACCCTCTCTCACCTACTCTCTCATCATCACACTCCGAAACTCCCCATTACAAACTCACACAAACTCACAGATTCACACTCAATCACACTGACACTCTCACCAACTCACACACTGCACTTCACAAACCTAAGCACACAAACACTCGCACACACCATCACACACTCACACACTGTCCCTCACGTTAGAGAAAAATTCACACACGCCCTGACACAACTACACTCACATATTCATAAAACCTGTCACAAACCCTCGCACACACTCACCCACTCGCCCACTGTCACACACCTACACACACAGTCAAACTCACCCACTATCAAAGAGGCTCACATGCACTCACACACACGCAGTCACACACACACCTACACCCCCAGACACCACCAAACGCACTCAGTCTCGCACGCACTCTTACACACTGAATCTGCCACACACTCTCACACTCCTACACACTCAGACACACCCACACATACTCACAGACTCACATGGAATCTCACACACACACACTGTCACAAACTAACACACCTACACACACAGACCCACTTATGCACACTCACACTCAGACACACACCCAATCACACACGTATATGCACTCACACACTCACACCCACCCACAAACCTTCACTCTCTCAAACGCGCACACACAAACACCCGCTCATACACACTCACGCACACTAACATATACATTCTCTCACACAGCTCCTCACACACCTGCGCACTCACACACACACCATCACACCCTGTAATGCACACTCACATACACAAAGAGCTCACAAACCCACACTATCAGAATTACACACACTCACACAGACACTCACACACCTGCACACACACACAGTCGCACACACTCTGACAATCTAACACTCATATAAACACTCACACTCTCACACCCACTCACACACCTAGCCTAAAAGTCACGTTCTCACTCCCACTCATACACACCCACGCTCACATATACATGTTCACACACACACTCAGACACTCGAACACAGCACCTCACACACCTACACCCACACACTCCAACACAGCATCACACAGACTCACCCACACACACTCACAGATTCACACACACTCTCACATTTTCTCACTCTTTCACACTCTCACAGACCTACACACACAGAAACACACTCCCAGACTCTCATGCAGTCACACACACTCACACTGTCACACCCACACACCCACTCACAGACTCACGTACACACACTCACACACACAACCATTAACTCTCAATCACACACTAGTGTACACACTCTCACACTCACTCCCACTCACACACCTACACTCTCACAAACACACTCATATTGCCACATTCGCTCACACACACACACAAACACTAAAGTATACTCACGCACGCTCTCACCCACTCACACTCACCTACAGACACCATCACACACTCACACACACTCCCATACAAAAATCACAGATGCTGTCCTGCAGACACACATGCACTCAGACACTCACACCCTGTCACACACAGAGACTCTAACACACTGTCACACACAAACGGACACATACAGAGACACACGCACATATATTCTCGTATAAGAATACCATCAAAAAACACACACTGTCTTGCACACTCACAAATACACACACACTCACACACCTACACACAGTCAAACTCACACACTATCATAGGGGCTCACATGCACTCACACACACGCAGTCACACACACACACACCTACACCCACAGACACCACCAAATGCACTCAGTTTCACACGCACTCATACACACTCAATCTGCCACACAATCTCACACACTTACACACACAGACACACCCACACACAATCACAGACTCACATGGAATCACACACACTCACACTGTCACAAACTAACACACCTACACACACAGACTCACTTATGCACACACACCCACACCCAATCTCACACGTACATGCACTCACACACTCACACCCACCCACAAAACTACACTCTCACAAACACACACACGCAAACACCCGCTCATATACACTCACACACACTCACATATACATGCTCACGCACAGCACCTCACAGACCTGCACACTCACATACACACACCATCACACATTCGCACACGCTCACATATAGGAAATCACACATGCACTCAAACATATACACCTACACTCACACACTCACTGACCTTGTCACACACCCTTCCACACTCACACGCACTCACACCCTGTAATGCACACTGATGTACACAAAGAGCACACACAGTCACACTATCAGAAGTACACTCACACTCTCACACCCACTCACACACCTAGTCTCAGAATCACATTCTCACACCCGCTCATACACACACACGCTCACATATACATGCTCACACACACACTCTCAACCACTCAAACACAGCACCTCACACACCTACACCCACACACTCCAACACAGCATCATACAGAGACACACTCACACACACTCACTCACTCACCCACACTCAGATTCTCACAATCTGTCACACTCACACAACTACACACACAGACACAAACACTCACAGACTCACATGCAGTCACACACTCACACGCTCTCACACGCACACCTGCACAAACACACTCACACACACTCACACACAAACACCCTTTCAGTCACAATCTCACTCTCGTGTACACACTCACACCCTCACTCCCACTCACACACCTTCAACCTCACAGGCACACTCACACTTTCACACATTCGCTCACACACTCACACACACTCACAGAGATACACACACAGTCTCACCCACTCTCATACTCACGTACACACCATCCAACACTCAGACACACTCATACAAAAATCTCAGACGCAGTCGTGCAGACACACTTACACTCAGACACTCACAAACCCTGTCACACACACACTCACACACTGTCACACACAACCACACACGTAGAGTCACACTCACATACACTCAGTAGCACGCAATCAACAACACAAAGCCTCGCACACTCAGAAATGTCACACACACTCACACACCTACACACAGACACACTCACACGCACTGGCGCACAAACACAAGTGCACACATATTCACAGCCTCGTATAATCACTCACACACTCCCACTCACACACTCACGCCCTGTAATGCATACTGACATACACAAAGAGCACACACAATCACACTATCAGAAATACACACACACACAAACACCCTCTCACACTCAAACACACACTCATATAAACACTCACACTCTCACACCTGTTCACACACCTAGCCTCAGAAACACATTCTCGCACCCGCTCATACACACTCACGCTTACATATACATGCTCACACACACACTCTCAACCACTCAAACACAGCACCTCACACACCTACACCCACACACTCCTACACAAAATCAGACAGAGACACACACTCACACACTCACAGACTCACACACACTCACACAGGTTCTCACACTGTCACACTCACAAAACTACACACACAGACACACTCTCACACACTCACTGACTCACATGCAGTCACACACACTCACACAATGTCACACACACACCAACACACACACTCACACACACTCACACATAAAACCATTTGGTCACAGTCACACACTTGTGTACAAACTCACACACTCACTCCCACTCACAAAATTACCCTCGCAAACACAGTCACATTCACACATTCCCTCACACACTCACACACACTCACTGAAATATACTCACACACACTCACCCACTCTCACACTCATCTACACACATCCTCACACACTCTAGCACCCTCACATACAGGAGTCACAGACGCCGTTGTGCAGACACACTTACACTCAGACACTCACACACCCTGTCACACACAGTCACTCTCACCCACTGTCACACACAAACACACACAGATACACACTCACATACATTCACATATTAGTGCGCCATCACGTACACACACTGACTTGCACACTCACAAATATCACACACACACCTACACACAGACACACACACAGACACACAAACGCTCACACATTCCCACCCTCGTATAATCACTCACACACTCACTCTCACACACCTACAGTCTTTCAATCACACTTAACAGTTCATATACAATCGCACTCACATAGACATGCTCACACACACTCTCATGCTCTCACCAACTCACACACAGCATCTTTCTCACTTACACACACACACACACACCTTCACAGACTCCCTCACATGCACACTCTCATAGAAAATACCCGCATGCCCTCAAACAGACAGATACACTCACATATTCATACAACCTGTCACACACCATCACAGACACAGTCTCTCACTGTCACACACAGTCACACTACTACACGCACAGACACACCCGAACACACTCCATCACATACACGTTCACACACTGTCAAACACACACACACTACTACACAAACACCATCACACACAGTCTCACACTCACACACACTCACCTGCTGTCACACTCACTCACACACACTACCAGACTCAAATGCACTCACACACACACTGACACACACCATCGCACACTTGTTTAAAACCACACAAGCTCTCAGACACACCTCTCACATTCTCACACCCTGTCACACACCCTCACGCACTCACACACACACTCACACACCTTCACACACAGACACACACTCACACGTTTTTATGCATTCAAACACACACTCTCGCTTACACTCAGACACACTCACACCCGATCACACTCACGCACAACCACACTCACATATATGCACTCACAGAGTCACACATCTGCTCACAGTCTCACACAGTCACATAGATATACTCACACAAACACACTATCACCCACTCACACACAGCACCGCACACACCTACACAATCTCGCACACACCATCACACTCCCACTCATACACACACTCACATAAAAATTCACACACGCAGTCAAACAAACTCACCTAAACTCACACACAAGCACAATCTGTCACACAGACTTACACACGCTCTCACACTCACAAGCACCCTCAAATTAACACACTCACAAACACACTCACACACTGTGACACACACAAAATTTAACACACACACAGTCACCTACACTCAAACACAAACACACACTCACTCACAATCAAATCTTTTAGAAACACTCAACCCTCTCTCACCTACTCTCTCATCATCACACTCCGAAACTCCCCATTACAAACTCACACAAACTCACAGATTCACACTCAATCACACTGACACTCTCACCAACTCACACACTGCACTTCACAAACCTAAGCACACAAACACTCACACACACCATCACACACTCACACACTGTCCCTCACGTTAGAGAAAAATTCACACACGCCCTGACACAACTACACTCACATATTCATAAAACCTGTCACAAACCCTCGCACACACTCACCCACTCGCCCACTGTCACACACCTACACACACAGTCAAACTCACCCACTATCAAAGAGGCTCACATGCACTCACACACACGCAGTCACACACACACCTACACCCCCAGACACCACCAAACGCACTCAGTCTCGCACGCACTCTTACACACTGAATCTGCCACACACTCTCACACTCCTACACACTCAGACACACCCACACATACTCACAGACTCACATGGAATCTCACACACACACACTGTCACAAACTAACACACCTACACACACAGACCCACTTATGCACACTCACACTCAGACACACACCCAATCACACACGTATATGCACTCACACACTCACACCCACCCACAAACCTTCACTCTCTCAAACGCGCACACACAAACACCCGCTCATACACACTCACGCACACTAACATATACATTCTCTCACACAGCTCCTCACACACCTGCGCACTCACACACACACCATCACACCCTGTAATGCACACTCACATACACAAAGAGCTCACAAACCCACACTATCAGAATTACACACACTCACACAGACACTCACACACCTGCACACACACACAGTCGCACACACTCTGACAATCTAACACTCATATAAACACTCACACTCTCACACCCACTCACACACCTAGCCTAAAAGTCACGTTCTCACTCCCACTCATACACACCCACGCTCACATATACATGTTCACACACACACTCAGACACTCGAACACAGCACCTCACACACCTACACCCACACACTCCAACACAGCATCACACAGACTCACCCACACACACTCACAGATTCACACACACTCTCACATTTTCTCACTCTTTCACACTCTCACAGACCTACACACACAGAAACACACTCCCAGACTCTCATGCAGTCACACACACTCACACTGTCACACCCACACACCCACTCACAGACTCACGTACACACACTCACACACACAACCATTAACTCTCAATCACACACTAGTGTACACACTCTCACACTCACTCCCACTCACACACCTACACTCTCACAAACACACTCATATTGCCACATTCGCTCACACACTCACACACAAACACTAAAGTATACTCACGCACGCTCTCACCCACTCACACTCACCTACAGACACCATCACACACTCACACACACTCCCATACAAAAATCACAGATGCTGTCCTGCAGACACACATGCACTCAGACACTCACACCCTGTCACACACAGAGACTCTAACACACTGTCACACACAAACGGACACATACAGAGACACACGCACATATATTCTCGTATAAGAATACCATGAAAAAACACACACTGTCTTGCACACTCACAAATACACACACACTCACACACCTACACACAGTCAAACTCACACACTATCATAGGGGCTCACGTGCACTCACACACACGCAGTCACACACACACACACCTACACCCACAGACACCACCAAATGCACTCAGTTTCACACGCACTCATACACACTCAATCTGCCACACAATCTCACACACTTACACACACAGACACACCCACACACACTCACAGACTCACATGGAATCACACACACTCACACTGTCACAAACTAACACACCTACACACACAGACTCACTTATGCACACACACACACACACCCAATCTCACACGTACATGCACTCACACACTCACACCCACCCACAAAACTACACTCTCACAAACACACACACGCAAACACCCGCTCATATACACTCACACACACTCACATATACATGCTCACGCACAGCACCTCACAGACCTGCACACTCACATACACACACCATCACACACTCGCACACGCTCACATATAGGAAATCACACATGCACTCAAACATATACACCTACACTCACACACTCACTGACCTTGTCACACACCCTTCCACACTCACACGCACTCACACCCTGTAATGCACACTGATGTACACAAAGAGCACACACAGTCACACTATCAGAAGTACACTCACACTCTCACACCCACTCACACACCTAGTCTCAGAATCACATTCTCACACCCGCTCATACACACACACGCTCACATATACATGCTCACACACACACTCTCAACCACTCAAACACAGCACCTCACACACCTACACCCACACACTCCAACACAGCATCATACAGAGACACACTCACACACACTCACTCACTCACCCACACTCAGATTCTCACAATCTGTCACACTCACACAACTACACACACAGACACAAACACTCACAGACTCACATGCAGTCACACACTCACACGCTCTCACACGCACACCTGCACAAACACACTCACACACACTCACACACAAACACCCTTTCAGTCACAATCTCACTCTCGTGTACACACTCACACCCTCACTCCCACTCACACACCTTCACCCTCACAGGCACACTCACACTTTCACACATTCGCTCACACACTCACACACACTCACAGAGATACACACACAGTCTCACCCACTCTCATACTCACGTACACACCATCCAACACTCAGACACACTCATACAAAAATCTCAGACGCAGTCGTGCAGACACACTTACACTCAGACACTCACAAACCCTGTCACACACACACACACTGTCACACACAACCACACACGTAGAGTCACACTCACATACACTCACTTAGTAGCACGCAATCAACAACACAAAGCCTCGCACACTCAGAAATGTCACACACACTCACACACCTACACACAGACACACTCACACGCACTGGCGCACAAACACAAGTGCACACATATTCACAGCCTCGTATAATCACTCACACACTCCCACTCACACACTCACGCCCTGTAATGCATACTGACATACACAAAGAGCACACACAATCACACTATCAGAAATACACACACACAAACACCCTCTCACACTCAAACACACACTCATATAAACACTCACACTCTCACACCTGTTCACACACCTAGCCTCAGAAACACATTCTCGCACCCGCTCATACACACTCACGCTTACATATACATGCTCACACACACACTCTCAACCACTCAAACACAGCTCCTCACACACCTACACCCACACACTCCTACACAAAATCAGACAGAGACACACACTCACACACTCACAGACTCACACACACTCACACAGGTTCTCACACTGTCACACTCACAAAACTACACACACAGACACACTCTCACACACTCACTGACTCACATGCAGTCACACACACTCACACAATGTCACACACACACCAACACACACACTCACACACACACATAAAACCATTTGGTCACAGTCACACACTTGTGTACAAACTCACACACTCACTCCCACTCACAAAATTACCCTCGCAAACACAGTCACATTCACACATTCCCTCACACACTCACACACACTAACTGAAATATACTCACACACACTCACCCACTCTCACACTCATCTACACACATCCTCACACACTCTAGCACCCTCACATACAGGAGTCACAGACGCCGTTGTGCAGACACACACTCAGACACTCACACACCCTGTCACACACAGTCACTCTCACCCACTGTCACACACAAACACACACAGATACACACTCACATACATTCACATATTAGAGCGCCATCACGTACACACACTGACTTGCACACTCACAAATATCACACACACCTACACACAGACACACAAACGCTCACACATTCCCACCCTCGTATAATCACTCACACACTCACTCTCACACACCTACAGTCTTTCAATCACACTTAACAGCTCATATACAATCGCACTCACATAGACATGCTCACACACACTCTCATGCTCTCACCAACTCACACACAGCATCTTTCTCACTTACACACACACACACACACCTTCACAGACTCCCTCACATGCACACTCTCATAGAAAATACCCGCATGCCCTCAAACAGACAGATACACTCACATATTCATACAACCTGTCACACACCATCACAGACACAGTCTCTCACTGTCACACACAGTCACACTACTACACGCAGAGACACACCCAAACACACTCCATCACATACACGTTCACACACTGTCAAACACACACACACTACTACACAAACACCATCACACACACTCTCAAACTCACACACACTCACCTGCTGTCACACTCACTCACACACACTACCAGACTCAAATGCACTCACACACACACTGACACACACCATCGCACACTTGTTTAAAACCACACAAGCTCTCAGACACACCTCTCACATTCTCACACCCTGTCACACACCCTCACGCACTCACACACACACTCACACACCTTCACACACAGACACACACTCACACGTTTTTATGCATTCAAACACACACTCTCGCTTACACTCAGACACACTCACACCCGATCACACTCACGCACAACCACACTCACATATATGCACTCACAGAGTCACACATCTGCTCACACAGTCTCACACACTGTCACATAGATATACTCACACAAACACACTATCACCCACTCACACACAGCACCGCACACACCTACACAATCTCGCACACACCATCACACTCCCACTCACACACACACTCACATAAAAATTCACACACGCAGTCAAACTCACCTAAACTCACACACAAGCACAATCTGTCACACAGACTTACACACGCTCTCACACTCACAAGCACCCTCAAATTAACACACTCACAAACACACTCACACACTGTGACACACACAAAATTTAACACACACACAGTCACCTACACTCAAACACAAACACACACTCACTCACAATCAAATCTTTTAGAAACACTCACACCCTCTCTCACCTACTCTCTCATCATCACACTCCGAAACTCCCCATTACAAACTCACACAAACTCACAGATTCACACTCAATCACACTGACACTCTCACCAACTCACACACTGCACTTCACAAACCTAAGCACACAAACACTCGCACACACCATCACACACTCACACACTGTCCCTCACGTTAGAGAAAAATTCACACACGCCCTGACACAACTACACTCACATATTCATAAAACCTGTCACAAACCCTCGCACACACTCACCCACTCGCCCACTGTCACACACCTACACACACAGTCAAACTCACCCACTATCAAAGAGGCTCACATGCACTCACACACACGCAGTCACACACACACCTACACCCCCAGACACCACCAAACGCACTCAGTCTCGCACGCACTCTTACACACTGAATCTGCCACACACTCTCACACTCCTACACACTCAGACACACCCACACATACTCACAGACTCACATGGAATCTCACACACACACACTGTCACAAACTAACACACCTACACACACAGACCCACTTATGCACACTCACACTCAGACACACACCCAATCACACACGTATATGCACTCACACACTCACACCCACCCACAAACCTTCACTCTCTCAAACGCGCACACACAAACACCCGCTCATACACACTCACGCACACTAACATATACATTCTCTCACACAGCTCCTCACACACCTGCGCACTCACACACACACCATCACACCCTGTAATGCACACTCACATACACAAAGAGCTCACAAACCCACACTATCAGAATTACACACACTCACACAGACACTCACACACCTGCACACACACACAGTCGCACACACTCTGACAATCTAACACTCATATAAACACTCACACTCTCACACCCACTCACACACCTAGCCTAAAAGTCACGTTCTCACTCCCACTCATACACACCCACGCTCACATATACATGTTCACACACACACTCAGACACTCGAACACAGCACCTCACACACCTACACCCACACACTCCAACACAGCATCACACAGACTCACCCACACACACTCACAGATTCACACACACTCTCACATTTTCTCACTCTTTCACACTCTCACAGACCTACACACACAGAAACACACTCCCAGACTCTCATGCAGTCACACACACTCACACTGTCACACCCACACACCCACTCACAGACTCACGTACACACACTCACACACACAACCATTAACTCTCAATCACACACTAGTGTACACACTCTCACACTCACTCCCACTCACACACCTACACTCTCACAAACACACTCATATTGCCACATTCGCTCACACACACACACAAACACTAAAGTATACTCACGCACGCTCTCACCCACTCACACTCACCTACAGACACCATCACACACTCACACACACTCCCATACAAAAATCACAGATGCTGTCCTGCAGACACACATGCACTCAGACACTCACACCCTGTCACACACAGAGACTCTAACACACTGTCACACACAAACGGACACATACAGAGACACACGCACATATATTCTCGTATAAGAATACCATGAAAAAACACACACTGTCTTGCACACTCACAAATACACACACACTCACACACCTACACACAGTCAAACTCACACACTATCATAGGGGCTCACATGCACTCACACACACGCAGTCACACACACACACACCTACACCCACAGACACCACCAAATGCACTCAGTTTCACACGCACTCATACACACTCAATCTGCCACACAATCTCACACACTTACACACACAGACACACCCACACACAATCACAGACTCACATGGAATCACACACACTCACACTGTCACAAACTAACACACCTACACACACAGACTCACTTATGCACACACACCCACACCCAATCTCACACGTACATGCACTCACACACTCACACCCACCCACAAAACTACACTCTCACAAACACACACACGCAAACACCCGCTCATATACACTCACACACACTCACATATACATGCTCACGCACAGCACCTCACAGACCTGCACACTCACATACACACACCATCACACATTCGCACACGCTCACATATAGGAAATCACACATGCACTCAAACATATACACCTACACTCACACACTCACTGACCTTGTCACACACCCTTCCACACTCACACGCACTCACACCCTGTAATGCACACTGATGTACACAAAGAGCACACACAGTCACACTATCAGAAGTACACTCACACTCTCACACCCACTCACACACCTAGTCTCAGAATCACATTCTCACACCCGCTCATACACACACACGCTCACATATACATGCTCACACACACACTCTCAACCACTCAAACACAGCACCTCACACACCTACACCCACACACTCCAACACAGCATCATACAGAGACACACTCACACACACTCACTCACTCACCCACACTCAGATTCTCACAATCTGTCACACTCACACAACTACACACACAGACACAAACACTCACAGACTCACATGCAGTCACACACTCACACGCTCTCACACGCACACCTGCACAAACACACTCACACACACTCACACACAAACACCCTTTCAGTCACAATCTCACTCTCGTGTACACACTCACACCCTCACTCCCACTCACACACCATCACCCTCACAGGCACACTCACACATTCACACATTCGCTCACACACTCATACACACTCACAGAGATACACACACAGTCTCACCCACTCTCATACTCACGTACACACCATCAAACACTCAGACACACTCATACAAAAATCTCAGACGCAGTCGTGCAGACACACTTACACTCAGACACTCACAAACCCTGTCACACACACACTCACACACTGTCACACACAACCACACACGTAGAGTCACACTCACATACACTCAGTAGCACGCAATCAACAACACAAAGCCTCGCACACTCAGAAATGTCACACACACTCACACACCTACACACAGACACACTCACACGCACTGGCGCACAAACACAAGTGCACACATATTCACAGCCTCGTATAATCACTCACACACTCCCACTCACACACTCACGCCCTGTAATGCATACTGACATACACAAAGAGCACACACAATCACACTATCAGAAATACACACACACACAAACACCCTCTCACACTCAAACACACACTCATATAAACACTCACACTCTCACACCTGTTCACACACCTAGCCTCAGAAACACATTCTCGCACCCGCTCATACACACTCACGCTTACATATACATGCTCACACACACACTCTCAACCACTCAAACACAGCACCTCACACACCTACACCCACACACTCCTACACAAAATCAGACAGAGACACACACTCACACACTCACAGACTCACACACACTCACACAGGTTCTCACACTGTCACACTCACAAAACTACACACACAGACACACTCTCACACACTCACTGACTCACATGCAGTCACACACACTCACACAATGTCACACACACACCAACACACACACTCACACACACTCACACATAAAACCATTTGGTCACAGTCACACACTTGTGTACAAACTCACACACTCACTCCCACTCACAAAATTACCCTCGCAAACACAGTCACATTCACACATTCCCTCACACACTCACACACACTCACTGAAATATACTCACACACACTCACCCACTCTCACACTCATCTACACACATCCTCACACACTCTAGCACCCTCACATACAGGAGTCACAGACGCCGTTGTGCAGACACACTTACACTCAGACACTCACACACCCTGTCACACACAGTCACTCTCACCCACTGTCACACACAAACACACACAGATACACACTCACATACATTCACATATTAGTGCGCCATCACGTACACACACTGACTTGCACACTCACAAATATCACACACACACCTACACACAGACACACACACAGACACACAAACGCTCACACATTCCCACCCTCGTATAATCACTCACACACTCACTCTCACACACCTACAGTCTTTCAATCACACTTAACAGTTCATATACAATCGCACTCACATAGACATGCTCACACACACTCTCATGCTCTCACCAACTCACACACAGCATCTTTCTCACTTACACACACACACACACACCTTCACAGACTCCCTCACATGCACACTCTCATAGAAAATACCCGCATGCCCTCAAACAGACAGATACACTCACATATTCATACAACCTGTCACACACCATCACAGACACAGTCTCTCACTGTCACACACAGTCACACTACTACACGCACAGACACACCCGAACACACTCCATCACATACACGTTCACACACTGTCAAACACACACACACTACTACACAAACACCATCACACACAGTCTCACACTCACACACACTCACCTGCTGTCACACTCACTCACACACACTACCAGACTCAAATGCACTCACACACACACTGACACACACCATCGCACACTTGTTTAAAACCACACAAGCTCTCAGACACACCTCTCACATTCTCACACCCTGTCACACACCCTCACGCACTCACACACACACTCACACACCTTCACACACAGACACACACTCACACGTTTTTATGCATTCAAACACACACTCTCGCTTACACTCAGACACACTCACACCCGATCACACTCACGCACAACCACACTCACATATATGCACTCACAGAGTCACACATCTGCTCACAGTCTCACACAGTCACATAGATATACTCACACAAACACACTATCACCCACTCACACACAGCACCGCACACACCTACACAATCTCGCACACACCATCACACTCCCACTCATACACACACTCACATAAAAATTCACACACGCAGTCAAACAAACTCACCTAAACTCACACACAAGCACAATCTGTCACACAGACTTACACACGCTCTCACACTCACAAGCACCCTCAAATTAACACACTCACAAACACACTCACACACTGTGACACACACAAAATTTAACACACACACAGTCACCTACACTCAAACACAAACACACACTCACTCACAATCAAATCTTTTAGAAACACTCAACCCTCTCTCACCTACTCTCTCATCATCACACTCCGAAACTCCCCATTACAAACTCACACAAACTCACAGATTCACACTCAATCACACTGACACTCTCACCAACTCACACACTGCACTTCACAAACCTAAGCACACAAACACTCACACACACCATCACACACTCACACACTGTCCCTCACGTTAGAGAAAAATTCACACACGCCCTGACACAACTACACTCACATATTCATAAAACCTGTCACAAACCCTCGCACACACTCACCCACTCGCCCACTGTCACACACCTACACACACAGTCAAACTCACCCACTATCAAAGAGGCTCACATGCACTCACACACACGCAGTCACACACACACCTACACCCCCAGACACCACCAAACGCACTCAGTCTCGCACGCACTCTTACACACTGAATCTGCCACACACTCTCACACTCCTACACACTCAGACACACCCACACATACTCACAGACTCACATGGAATCTCACACACACACACTGTCACAAACTAACACACCTACACACACAGACCCACTTATGCACACTCACACTCAGACACACACCCAATCACACACGTATATGCACTCACACACTCACACCCACCCACAAACCTTCACTCTCTCAAACGCGCACACACAAACACCCGCTCATACACACTCACGCACACTAACATATACATTCTCTCACACAGCTCCTCACACACCTGCGCACTCACACACACACCATCACACCCTGTAATGCACACTCACATACACAAAGAGCTCACAAACCCACACTATCAGAATTACACACACTCACACAGACACTCACACACCTGCACACACACACAGTCGCACACACTCTGACAATCTAACACTCATATAAACACTCACACTCTCACACCCACTCACACACCTAGCCTAAAAGTCACGTTCTCACTCCCACTCATACACACCCACGCTCACATATACATGTTCACACACACACTCAGACACTCGAACACAGCACCTCACACACCTACACCCACACACTCCAACACAGCATCACACAGACTCACCCACACACACTCACAGATTCACACACACTCTCACATTTTCTCACTCTTTCACACTCTCACAGACCTACACACACAGAAACACACTCCCAGACTCTCATGCAGTCACACACACTCACACTGTCACACCCACACACCCACTCACAGACTCACGTACACACACTCACACACACAACCATTAACTCTCAATCACACACTAGTGTACACACTCTCACACTCACTCCCACTCACACACCTACACTCTCACAAACACACTCATATTGCCACATTCGCTCACACACTCACACACAAACACTAAAGTATACTCACGCACGCTCTCACCCACTCACACTCACCTACAGACACCATCACACACTCACACACACTCCCATACAAAAATCACAGATGCTGTCCTGCAGACACACATGCACTCAGACACTCACACCCTGTCACACACAGAGACTCTAACACACTGTCACACACAAACGGACACATACAGAGACACACGCACATATATTCTCGTATAAGAATACCATGAAAAAACACACACTGTCTTGCACACTCACAAATACACACACACTCACACACCTACACACAGTCAAACTCACACACTATCATAGGGGCTCACGTGCACTCACACACACGCAGTCACACACACACACACCTACACCCACAGACACCACCAAATGCACTCAGTTTCACACGCACTCATACACACTCAATCTGCCACACAATCTCACACACTTACACACACAGACACACCCACACACACTCACAGACTCACATGGAATCACACACACTCACACTGTCACAAACTAACACACCTACACACACAGACTCACTTATGCACACACACACACACACCCAATCTCACACGTACATGCACTCACACACTCACACCCACCCACAAAACTACACTCTCACAAACACACACACGCAAACACCCGCTCATATACACTCACACACACTCACATATACATGCTCACGCACAGCACCTCACAGACCTGCACACTCACATACACACACCATCACACACTCGCACACGCTCACATATAGGAAATCACACATGCACTCAAACATATACACCTACACTCACACACTCACTGACCTTGTCACACACCCTTCCACACTCACACGCACTCACACCCTGTAATGCACACTGATGTACACAAAGAGCACACACAGTCACACTATCAGAAGTACACTCACACTCTCACACCCACTCACACACCTAGTCTCAGAATCACATTCTCACACCCGCTCATACACACACACGCTCACATATACATGCTCACACACACACTCTCAACCACTCAAACACAGCACCTCACACACCTACACCCACACACTCC